>NC_046170.1:36960171-37170171 GCF_011064425.1 Rattus rattus
ACCTTTCTCTCTCACCTCTGACGCTCTGGGATTTAGGACTTCTCACTTGAAAAAACCTGACTGTCTTAACCTGTACCTGGTAGCTGGTCAGGGGTTCACAGAGCCATGATCTGGGCTGCTCCCTCTCCTGCCCTTTTTTTTCTAGGGCTTCCATTCATCCTAGGAGTCTGGGGCAGTGAAGGCTACATAAACAGAGCTGCACTTCCCAGATGGCCTGGGGACTCGGAATTCTGCCTGGACCACCCAAGGCTTTGGCCCTGTGTCTCTTGGGAAACCCTCGATCCCAGCTGTGCATGCCTCTGTCACTGTGCTGTTTTCCTGTCATCCGGAGCATTTAGGAGGTGACAGCTGGGTGCCCTGGAGTGCTGGAAGTAGGAAGAAAAAGGCTTCCAGGCCAAATCAGTTTGATGGCCAAATGGAGCCTCGTTTTCAGATCGTTGGCATTAAAAGTTTGAGAGAAGGAAGGTGCTTTGCTCCTATCTCAGGAAGGCGTTTGGCAGAAGCCCCACTGCCTTTGCCATTGAGGCACAATGGCAATGGGACATCGACCAGTGTCCTCAGCATTGCTTTTTACCTCACTCGCCTCTCCTTCAAGCTACGACTTCCGATCCTCAAGGTCTGATGGAGACAGAAGCTCCTTACATCTGTCCAAGGGCTCCACAGAGGGACCTTTGTGCCCTTGGATGGGAAACCACAACTCTGGTCAGAGTGACATTGCCCAGGTGGGCCCTATGATTGACACCTTCTTTACCGAAGTTGGTGACGCCAGTAACGTCACTTGACTGTTCCGGTGTCAGCATCAAAGCTTCATCCAGTCTGCTCGGACGAGTTTATTTAACCCTCAGGACAGTCCCTTGGGGGCGGTATTTTTGATGTCAGTCCCACCTAGTGGTAAACTGAGGCGTTGAAGCTGGCAGGACATCCTCGACGTCCCAGAAGGAGCCACAGAAGGAGCCAGGATTTAAACCTCGGAGGCGCCATTCCAGAATCCTGCCTCCACCGCCCTTTTTTGGGTGCTTCGTCTGGGGCAGCCGTTACAGAGGGCTCTCCTTAATTAAAAGAAGTGTAACTCTTCATTTGGGGGGAAGCACGTGTGGAGATCCAGAAGTGTAAAGTAGCCCCTTCACCCACCTACCAATCAGCCGCACCAGCAGTTAACCCACTCCTGACCTGTCTTATGGCAGAGCTAATGGGTGGGCACCACTCTGCCCCAGCCACTGAATTATTTGAGTTCGTTTAAGTGATCTCCTAAAAAGCAGAGGCACTCGTGTGTGTGTGTGTGTGTGTGTGTGTGTGTGTGTGTGTGTGTGTGTGTCTGTCTGTCTGTCTGTGTGTTTGCAATGTGTGTGCGTTTTGTGCCAGCGTGCACCTAACTTAAGGGAGTCTGTTTTCCCCTCCCACCGTGTGGGTTCTGCGGGCTGAACTCAGGTCATCAGACTTAGTGGTAAATGCTCTTCTTCTTGGCTGAGCCATTCCATCAACCCCCTCTTCTTTTAGTCTTCCAGACAGGGTCTCCTGCTACGTCTGTAGCTAACCTATCCGGCTATAGCAGCCGGCTAGGGAGCCCCAGGCATCTTCCTCTCTCTGCCTCTCCAGTGCTGGACATGACCAGCACTAACTGCCACATCTGGCCTTTTGCACGGGTGTGGGGGATCGGAACTCAGTTCCTTAGGCTAGTGTGGCCAGCACTTTACTGAATGAGCCCAGGTTCTTTAATTAATTAATTAATTAATTTTTGGGACAGTCAGTGTCTCACGTAACCCTGTCTGGGAACTCATACAGACAGACGAGGGTGGCCTCAGAATCACACAAATTCTCTTATCCTTGCCTCTCTTGTGCTGGAATTAAAGGCTTGGCACGGCCACATCTGGCCTGGGTTCTTTAAGAGGCAGAGGGTCGCACGTCCCAAACAGATAGTCATTTTCTGTTGTAAAAAGCCCCAGGCCATATTTTCATTCCTCTAATTGTCCCCTAAGTTATTCTCACTATACATTTGTTCAGAGTCCAGACCGGTTGCCCCCGCATGTCTGCTTATTAAGTCTCTAGAGGAATTTCAAAGATCTTTTCCAGTCAGGCGTCCATCCTGCACGGTTTTCCATATGGAGGCTTGACTGACCCTTTCTTCATGGTGTCGTCAAGGATTCCCTCTGAGCCCTATATTGCCTGTGAATTTCTGGTTCTCAGCGTTCGTTGTGCTGTCCCCGCAGTCCCTGGGTTGTTACATGTTTGGATGATAACGTGTTGGCTGTATTGGGTAAAAAAATGTTATTCTAACTGTCTTGACTTTGTGAAGAATGTAGCGACTAGGGGCTGAGGAGACGGTAGTTTGTTGAGTGTCTGCTATGTTAGCGCGAGGACCTCAATTTTGGCCCTCAGCACCCATATAAAAGCTGGGCGTGGGGATACGGAACAGCATCCTTGGAGCTCTTGGTCATTGGCTTTTGTTAGATGGCTGCACTGGTTCAGTGAGAGATCTTGTCTCAAAAAGTTTGATAGCCATAGAGGAAGACACCTGTTATTCACCTCTGGCCTCTACATGTGTGCACACATGTGTTTATACATGAACACTTACCCTCCTACCACACACACACACACACACACACACACACACACACACACACATTAAAAAAGAATGTGGCCAACCACACAAAATTTCAAACTCACCTCTTACAATTCGTGTTGCCTCTCCATTGGAGATCGTTCACCCAGAGCATTGGCCAATGCGTTGAAAGGCTAGCCTTGAATCTTCGCAGGAGTCCTTCCTGTTGCCCTGTTCCACGGACCCTTGTGTCTCGAAGTCCTGTGGGTTGTGACTGGTGACCCATCTGTTGCCAACTTTCCCATCAGGGCTTCTGCTAATGTTTTATCGATCGTGACCGACGGGTTGGTGTGCCTCTTAGCAATTACAGAACATGGTAGATACCGGAAGCCCACTTCAGGATTAGGTAGACTTGATCCTAAAACGAGCTTCCCTTGTCTGGATCCTTGGGCGCTCCCGTGCTCAGCAAGGACAGGAACGATATCAAGGAGACCCGTTCTTCCCTTGAACGTCAAGTTTTTGCCTCAACAGCTGAGTCGGAAGGGCCTTCCGGAGGCCTGCTCACATTTTTGTGTTTCTGCTATCGGAATGCGTTTGGGGATTTGTGTATACTGAGTTCTGTTTGTTTCAGGTAAAGCTGCTTCATAATCTCCACTTGGTTTTGGCCAGCAAGGCCTTTCTGTCCCTGGGCTCTTTACTCTGCTTAGCTGGCTGGCTGGGATTCTTTGGAGTTCTGTTTGTTTTGCTTTCAGTTGGGGCACAGTAACTGCGTACTTATGGGGGGTACATTGTGAAGCTCTCATGCAAATATAGGTGTAACGTTCAAGCCAGGGTCATCGGCACACCCATCTCCCTTCGCGGTTACAGCTTCTTAGAAGTCCTTTGTGTGTGGGACTGTCTGCATTCATCACGGTCCGTAGGACCCAGGATGTGGGGGGGTTTCTTTCCAGCAGGATAATTGTAGGCGACTCCTCCCCTCTCGCCTCACGGCCAATTCCCAGGGAGAGGCCCCTGACGAGGAGGCCGGCCAGATCAGCTGGCCCAAACCCTACAACTAGTAGGTGTTCCGGAAACAGCTGTCGCCTGAAAGATGATCTGTCCCACCACCTGGCCAGTTTGGATGCCTCTCCACCCAGAGACTCTCCAGGAGGCTAGCCCCACACAGGGCTGGCCTTTGATCCTCTGCAGCGGCCACCGGGACACCTCTGGGGTCACACACAGCACACTGACTGGGGAATAGAGCTTCCCACCTGATGACTGCTCCGTGGCTCCAGAGGTGCTATTGGCTGTTCCCCAGAGAGCAGCAGAATCCGATTTCCACGCTGAGGTGTTTTGCAGGGCTATAGTCATCTTCTGACTACCTCAGACCTCGTGATGTGATTCAAACATCCTAATCCTCTGGGGGCTGGCCTGTACTCCCCTGACCAAGGATTTTGTCTTGCTATATCGGCTACAGCGTTTACTTTGCAATCCCTCGGACTGGCTAGCTATTCAATGGCTAACACGGTCACGGAGCTGGAGGAAGGCTCTGGTCTTCTGGTCTCGAAACGAACGAGAGGTTTCTGTTGTAGCTACCGGCCGCTAATTTAAAAACGGCAAGAGACAAACACCAAAGTCCCCGAGGCCAGCCCGCTCAGTGTTCTGAGAATGTCCACCTCTAAAATAACTGTGTTTATGGAGACGGATCTCACCCGCTTTACTAGAGACGAGGTTAGAATGTGGCGACAGTTCCGCTCTATTTGAGGAACGGATTTATGCTTGGTGCCGCGGTAGGCCAACAGGTGTTCTGCGTTGTGCGTTTGAGGCCGACCGAGGCTGGCACGGAGGAGTGCGCATGCCCACTTCCAGAGGATCAGGGTGCATTGAGCTTCTGGAATGTAAGGGTCCATGCAGCCTGAGTAACAAGTGGGCAAACAGGCTGACTTGGGGGAGGGCACGGAGCTCTGGAAGCAGGTTATTCACAGCAGGTGCTATTCATTGGCCTGCTACCCCAGCAGTTGACTGGGCCTGAATGAAGGAAGGCTCAGTCTTGAAACACAAAGTAGGACTGATTTGAGGACAGCGTGGGAGCTCCGGCATGGCTCCGCCCACAACCCGTACACCTTGGGAAGTGGCTGCAGGATTGTAGTCAGCCGTGCAGGCTCCTCCGTGGGAGCGTCTAGGGATGAGCTACAGTAGTACTATTACAAACAACTTTCCTGCCTTCAGGGCCTCTTGTGAAGATCAAGGATCAGTGAAAGAAAGTCCTTAGGAGGGTGCCTGCCTGTGGAATGACTGGTGTCATCGATGCTCGCACCTGCCAGTGGCGGTACCACAGGGCCCTTTTCTAGGGCTAAGCTTCTGAGACCAGCACCCTAGGGCATTCTTGGCTGAGGACCCGCTGTGCGTCCCAACAGCCAGGAGCAGATCCCAGCCTTCTGCTTTCCAGCTGTGGCCCGAGATCAAGGAATTCCCCAGGGTCTCCTGGCTGATTCCTTGGCAGGGCCTTGACATCCCAAGATGCCTTTTCCTTTGGGCCTGTGTGCCACCCGTCAGCGAGGCCAGAAACAAAGGAAACCTTAGAGGAACTGGTGTCTCCCTTGAACCCAGCCACAGGCTGCGTGAGGGGTGAAGTTGGATGGATAAAGGGAACCCATCTTCTTTTTCTGAGCTGGGAGGCCTCTTGATAGGCTAAAATCTCTTCGTCGAGACGTCCTGGTTAGTGTCAACCCAGGGTTCGCACTGGCGCCAAGTGAGCAGCTGTCTGAGAGAACTCTTGTGTGCTGTTGGATGCTGTGTGGGTAGGGCCTAGTTGTGTCTGTGTGAGCATAAGTGGAAGGATGGCTCATCAGTCTGAAAGCTAGTCTCAGGAGATTCTAGGTGTGTGTGTGTGTGTGTGTGTGTGTGTGCGCGCGCGCGTGCGTGCGCGTGCATGCACATGCGTGCGTGTATGTATTTGAAATGAAGCCCACCTATGATGTTTATCTTATTCTCCGTTGTGTGCCCCACCCCCACCCCCCCCCCCCAAGGCACTATGACAGCCCTGGAGATCAGTAGGAAGCTACCCTTGGGTCTGTTTCATGATCTTCTTCTGATTACCTCTTGTAGCCCAGGCTGGCCCGTGAAGTGTGGGTCCAGGCGCCTGTGCTGCTGGGCTCAGCCTGAGCTAGGAAGAAGCTGGAAGAGTCTCAATAAGCCTCAGCAGCAGCTCAGACTCCCGTGGGCTTCCTCCCTGAGGTCTGGCTTCTACTGGTTTTCCGGGCCCCAGCTCCTGTATCTTCCCCTGACGCCCGGCCCCCAACACACACACCTCAGTCCCTCCAATACAGACGTATGGGCAGCCTCCTCCACTGGCCTCCCATCGCTGGGATTCTCAGTGTCTCCCCTGTTTTGCATCTAGTGACTTCTGTCACCCATGTAACCACTTCTCAGAGTTAATGTTCAACGGTTTGGATACCCAAGAGGCTGGTTAGACCCTGGTTGACCCAGCCCGCGAAGATGCGTTGGCTGGCTTTCCCGAGGTTCGTTGTCACCTGACTCCAGCTGGGCCAGATGTTCCTTTAACCTTTCCTGTTTGCTACACGCATGGAGGCTCCTGAAAGTTCTTGCCGCCCTGCTGACGTGGCCCTCCCTTGCAGCCTGTCTTTGCAGCCTGGGCTTGCATCTCGGGTCCGTGGCTCATTCTGGACTCTCTCGGACTCCCTCTGAGATACAAATCAAGCTCATGTCTCCTCACCTTCCTACCCTCTGGCTGTGGCTGCACTGCGCTGTGCCCTCCCCAGGGTGCTGGAACTTTCTGTGCCCAGATGAGCGACTCTGTTTACCTGTTGTTCTCAGTGGGGCATGTTGTATCACAGGCTTGGAATCCCTCACACTGTTGTTCCCCCTCAACATGCTAATGCTCTGTCCTCTCTTGTCTGGGGCCTTTCATTTGTGCCCTGGTTCCTCTTGGGTCCCAGCTGTGATTTGTCTCTTTCTGGCTTGATGGCTTCTCGAGTTGTCTTCAAGGCTCCTTGGGGGCAGAGGCAAGACAGGCTTGTTCACTGGTGTCACAGCTGTGACCGAGAGCCTGGACTTAGGTATTTGAGTGTCTTCCTAGAAGATCTCTCTGTGTGGCCAGAGAGGCATGCCCAAGGATGCTTACAGTACAGTAAAGGAACGGATGAGAGCATTTGCTGCTTTGACAGAAGCAGCCTAGGTTTAGTCCCCAGCACCCACGTGGTGGCTCACGACCACCTGTAACTCCAGTTCCGGGGGATCCGATGCCCCTTCTGACCTCTGTGAGTTCCTACATGCACACGGTGCACATACATACACTCATACAATCATGCACACAGCTAAAGCTAACCAACAAACATAAAACATACATACACACATATGTAAATTTTACATGGTATATGATATCATATTACACACACACAGACATACACACACACACACACATTTGAAACAATGGGAAAGAAACTAGTTAAAGTTCTTATTAATGAAAGCACAGGTAGGTACATTATAGTGTGCATACCCAGTGGAATAGGATGTGGCCAGGACAAATGTTGCCACACATCTAACATGCCCTCTCTGCATAGGTCCCAAGGTCCGCCATTCTTCAAGACTTGTTATTACACAAGAGTGTTGAACAAAGGTATTGGACAGGTGTATAAATGCCTTTATAAAATATCACTGGAGAGGACACCTTATGCTGTCAAGAGGGAGGATCCCTAGGGAAGAAATGGGTCTGAGAGAGGAGTTGGGGAGAGAATAGGGGGGCTTTTCCTGTTTTCTGTACCACTTGAATTTTACTGACAGCCGCCACACTTGCTGTAATTGCCAAATAAATTACAAGCTGCTCGGGGGAAGCAAAAGACCTTGGCGTCTCCCTTTGCCGCCTTATGGAGACAGACAGCATTTTCCCCGGAACTCCAGGGCAGTGGTGACTCTCTGGGGAATTGGTCGGAAATGATCCCATCCCTTGGGAATGGCAGTTTTGGAGCGCCAAGTCTCCCCAGAGGATTGGAAGAAAGATGTAGCCATGGCACAAAGTTGGCAGTGGCATGAGACGTCTATTTCAGGGCTGACCTCCTGGCCACGGGAACCTTTTATTGGTGGAGGATTTTCTAGGAAAATGAACGCGGGAGGAGGTGTGGAATTTCTTCGTAAGGCAAAGTGAATGCCAGGGGTCCCCATGTGCCAGCGTGGTTGACTGTGTGCACACATGCATGTGTTGGAAGTAGAAGGGGCGGGGCGTGTGGCTGTTGGAAGGTGCCCCACTCTTT
Source organism: Rattus rattus (assembly GCF_011064425.1). Lineage (NCBI taxonomy): Eukaryota > Metazoa > Chordata > Mammalia > Rodentia > Muridae > Rattus > Rattus rattus. The sequence goes on from NC_046170.1 coordinate 36,967,960, forward strand.
GGAAGGTTGGAGTCAGGAGGGTGCTATTTCTTGAGTCTGCTTTGAACTGTCTACCGGGCAAAGCTCGTGGATTACCTCATCCTAGCATTTCCTCTTCAGCGCTCTCAGATCTGAAGACCGTGGAGCGACAACAGGTCTGTTTGTCATCATTTTGAAATCGTGACCCACCATTTGCTAAGGGTCAGCTCACCTGTCCCAGGGTGCTCGCTGATGTACAGAACTGAGAACTAGGAAGTGGCAGCATGGTGGCTGATGACCAGGGCCTTCCGGGGGGGGGATATTATTGGATGTCCTCACCTGCACCCTGACCTTCTTGGGAACAGACTGTAGGCTTGGAAGGAGCTGGCTTCCAAAGTTCCTTCAGGACCCAGGCCGGACTACATCTTGATGAAAGAAATGTGTAGACAAGGAAAGGAATGGGAGTGGGAAACCACCTAGGTCACTGGGTGCTCCGCCATGGAGGTGTGCTTACTACTAACCCCACCTACACAGTTGTGTGAGCATCCTGTACTCTCCCCTAGGGAGCATCGGCTAACAACACTAAGGCAGATTCGATGATGGTCCACTTGTGTGGACATCTGTTGGTATTGATTGAAAAACTTAAAGTACCCATGATTCCCCTCACTCCACCCTTCAGTTTGGGGGCAGAAGTTGGGCTGCTCCCACACAGCTCTGACCTTACTCATGTCTCAGGCAGCAGAGGAAGCAGGTTCTCAGATTTGTATACCTACCCCATCATCCCCCATTCGCATCAACCCTGGCCTCCAGAGGTGAGAACTGCGTGGGTGAGGGGAAGGGGAGGACCTGGGGCCCTGAAGCCAGGCAGGAATGAGCTTGAATTCTCTCAGTTTTCTCTTCTTCTCTTATGTTGGGGATTTCTGAACTTCTCCAAGCCTCACTTAATTATCTGTAAACTGGAGGTCATTAGGAAGCATCGACATTGGGATAAACCAGAAACCACCAGCATCTCACAATGGACAGTGGTGCCTTTGCCCTACCAAAACCTTCACCACCTCCACCACCACCAGCGACAACAACAGCTTCATGTGGCTAGCAACATGGCGCAGTAGGTCAGGGCCCCTGTTATCCAGACATAATGACCTGGGTTAAATCCCCAAGACCCATGTGGTGGAAGAGGGCACCAACTCCTGCAAGTTGTCCTTTGACCTCCACACACATGATGTGACATGAATGTGTGTCATGCACATACACACATACACAATAATGTAAACAGAAGGAAAGCTTCACACGGCCCAGCACATCACATGTACCCTGGGCATGCCCTCGTGAAGTGCTGGAAGAGGCTCTCAGAGATGTTCATGCCTTCTTCAGCCCTCAGAGCGATGAGGTGGGGACAGGAAGGTCTGCCCACATCCACATCGAAGAGGCCATTTCCAGAGCGGACGTGACTAAAGCTGGCATTAAGCTGGCCTTGTGGCTTGGACCGCAGCACTGGGTGATGCAGCTACAATTTTGGAAGGCTGTGCTCAGGTACTTTGCTTTCCGTGTGTGTGTGTGTGTGTGTGTGTGTGTGTGTGTGTGTGTGTGTGTGTGTGTGTGTGTGTGTGTGTGTGTGTGTGTATGTGTGTTGGGAAGTGTGTGAGAATGTATGTATGTGCGTGAGTGTGTGTGAGAGTGTGTGTGTGTGTGTGTGAGAGAATGTGTGTGAGAATGTGTGCGTGCGTTGCACTGTTCCTTGATGCAGTTGCCAGTTTTCTAGGGATAGTGTTGGGCAATGGCCTTATTCAGTTTGGACTCTGTTACCTGCTGAGTGCCTGCAGCTTCTCCACATTCGCTTTTGGTCTGCTGCGCACTCTCAGACAGATTCACGTCTCTCAGGTCTCCATGTTCGCACCTGTAGTGGTTTGCACTGGTGGAGAAGTGGACGTGATGCCTGACACACAAGTCATCTCAGTGGAGCAGCCGTGGATGTTTAATTGAAATTAAGAAGTTAGCCCTGGCAGTTTTAAGTAAGCCTGGCTCCTCACTAGAACTTTTCAGGGCCTGAGAGTTGGAAAGAAAAACAGCCCAGCCTTTTATGCTATGTGCCCTCGGTCAAATCATTTAGGCTCTTTGAAATTTACCTTCGGACTGTTAGAAAGCGGGAAATCAGTTATATGAGGAGAGCCAGGAGGATGAAGTCGGGTACTCCTTCTGGAAGGGCCTAACTCGCCAGTGTTTGGTCTTTTAGAATGGCTGAAGCAGGTGACTGTCCTACCATCTCCTGCTGGTATCACAGCCATGATCAGAAGAAGCCCAGTGTCCTGTCCCATCTCCCAGGCCCCTAACTGATGCTCTTGCTTGGGAAAAGAGAAGTATTTGATTCAGGGGTAAGTCTTTAGCAGGCAGGAAGTAAGCTTTTAAATTCTACACTGCATCACTTGGAAGGCTCCTTACTGTCACTTCCTGGCCCCGTGACGGGGGACCGCAGGACACTCAGCACCAAGGCCTTGCAGCAGCCTTCCTGAGTGGCCTCTGCATCATGGCTTGCGAAGCGGCTGGTACTGCACGGTTGCCATGGTAGCGGCAGGATGTGGTTTCTATGGTGATGGTCTGCAGTGGCAGGAAGACAGCAGAGGTTTCAGTTATCTGGTGGCTTCTTATCCCTCCCATCCCCCCAACCACCTCCCAGCAACAAACTGGAGCTGTCTCCACCATTGCTGTGCATAGGGGCGAGCACAGAAGCCAGCCGCCTCCCAGAAATTCTTACTGTCTGGTCTTGGAAGGACAGGCCCGACAGGATGGTTTCTGCTTCCATAGTGAAGGGGACTGTCTACATGAACAAGTTTACCCTGCTCATGTTTGAGCCTAGTAGGCTGAATCTGTGGGAACCCGCTCCAAATGTCCCTTTCTGAGGGGCAGGCTTTTCTGACCTCTATATTGTTAACTTGCAAGTGGGCGTGAGGTAACAGTTAGCAGAAATAAATAGCTTTTAAGCCCTTCACGGTTGCACCGTGATTTCAAAATGGCTGCAGTTAGGGGTGGGTGGGTCTTCCCAGGATGGTTTTTTTTTTTTTTTTCCCTTCCTCAGGAACTTACTGAGATCAAGACAAACAGCGGAGTGTAAGCAGTTTACCTGTTCCTTAATGGCTCGATCAATAGACAGATGGTCATCTCTGTGGAAGGGGTGGGGGGGTCTGGCACAGAGCAGGGCAAGGTCCAGGGAGATAAAGCTGCCTGTTATCTCTGAGAGAGGAGGAGACACTGCAAGTTGAGGGGTCCAGGGTCAGTTGGCAGTGGAAGGGTGGAGGGTGGTGGATATAGACTACCAGCTGGTCCCATGTCCTCTGTGTCTCAGCCTCCAGCTGGAGCCTTATCAGTCCCGTGTGGCAGCAGGACTTCCCCCTGGCCTATCAGTAGCTCTGATTGGTGATTGATGATGTCACTGGGCTCCTGCTGTGTGGTTGGTGGGTTGGACCCTGTCCTGAGCACCTCATCTAGATGACTCTGAAAGCAGGATACTTTGTGCTTGTCCCTCCCTTGAAGGGGATTGGACCTCTAGCATGGTCCACTGTGGCTGAGACAGGTCTGGGCAGGGCATGCGGAAGCGGCTCTGTCCTGGTGAGGTTTTTCCTTGGCCCAGGGGAAGCAGAAGGAGGGGGTTCCAGCAGGGCCGGGGCTCACTGCTTTCTCAGCAGGAGGGGCAGGGTTAGACTTCCTCACCTTCACCAATACTGGAAAGTTAAAGATACACAGGATGCCCATTATTTGAGCTGTTCAACCTCAGGTGTGGTGTTTCTGTGTTTGCTAAAGAACCAGATCCATCTGTGCCTCTGAACCCGAGTATCGGCTACATTCTGCTGTCTTTGATTTCTTTAACAATAAATGAAGCATCCATGGAAAAAGTAGTGTGAGCTCGATGTACACCTCTGCTTCTCTGCCTCTCCAGGGTCCCTTGAAAATGCACATTTTAGCGATCTCTCTCTCTCTCTCTCTCTCTCTCTCTCTCTCTCTCTCTCTCTCACACACACACACACACACACACACACACACACACAGGGTAGGGGAGAGGCTATATTTTTTGAGACAGGCTTACCCTGTAGCCCAGGTTGACCCTGAGCTCACTGTACAGTCTAAATCTTACCGTCTGCGCATCGTTTTCTCCCGGAAAGAATTAAGCTCTGCTTTTCAGGTGCATGCTCAGCTTGCCCCAGTGCGAGCGTTGAAGACGGTCAGTTCCCAGGGATCTAGCTCTTTTCAGGATCTAACCCAAGGCCTCGTGCATGGTACCACAGAGCCGTAGCCATACCCTCAGCCACTAGATCTTCACCATCTCCCTCCATTGCAGGGCTGCCCTCTATAGATCTATCTGGAGCCATCACAGAGGCCCCTGGATGGGCTTGTCAACCTTCTTGTCTCCACTTCATTGGCTTCGAAACCAAGCCTTCCACTCCAAACCCTTCAGCGAGTGTCTCCGGCTGCTTTGGGCTCTGGCCAGGAGGTTCACGTAGCTAGCCTGACATATTTACGTTCCTACAGCCACTCGCCCATGTTTGCCTCACGTAGGCTACCGACAAGCCCCTCCCTCAGAGGGCACAGTGGCCTCAAGGCTCAGCTATCTAGAAAAGAATTGCGAGGACACACTTCCGGTTTGGGGATGGCTGTGCCTGTTGTCCTGGCTGACGTTTGGCTTCTATGGGGGAGCCCCGGAGGAGAGGCAGAATGTGGCTGGAACTCTGATTAAAGCCTTTTGTCTCCCTCTTTGTCTATAGTGAACACTCGTGCTCCCTTGCTATGGTGAGCCTCTCACACCCGCTGTCCTTGAGTCATAGGACAAGTGTCCCATGTGTGTATGCATGTGCCCATGCCCAAGGATAGACCTTATGCACAAACATCCTAGTGAGTTTGTCTGCTCTTTTAGCGGTGGCTTCTTTTGTCCCCACGGCTGTTAGGATACCAGGAGAACAATGGTCTACCACAGGCCAGGCCTGGGGACCAGCAGTAGCCCCCTGAAGAGGCTGCAAAGCTCCTCACCTATATAGAGGCTAGCTAGTGTCAGCCCCATAGAGTTGAGTTAGTTACCCAGCAAACATGTATGTATGGTGGACCTACCCCACTGGTGACTCTGGGGAAGACAGGAAGCTAGAAACCCAGGTTGTGGTTAGCCTACCCTACCTTGGGACAGACAGGCACAGAGAGAATTTCTAGGTTGAGGTCCTTGGCCAGCTGGACTCCGCTCACGTCCCAGCCAATGGTCTTGGGTAAGTTAACCAAGCTGTATCATCATCTGTCATACTAACTGTGATTCAACCAACTTCTCGGGGTTGCCAGGATGTCTTGGGTCAGCACGCCAGCCAGCACAGGCCGGCCGCAGCCATGACTGCTGCCCTCATTTCACAGATGTGGAAATTGAAGTCAGAGAGAAGTGACTTGCTCAAGGTGGCCCAGTCTGAACATGGTGTCAGCGGCGCTGAGGAGCTCCGTCTAACAGGGTTCAGGACCCACTCTGCCCTCAGGTGGCCTCATCTGGTCCATGGTTCTTGGATGGTCAGGTGTGCACAGCCGGGAGACGGCTGTTTGCACTGTTGCTAGTGTTCACGGCCCCTTGGGCTTCTTATCACTGTTGGGCCTTATTCATATTTGTCCACAGGGCCCGGAAGCTTCCATCTGAAACTGTTCCACCAAAAGAGTGTTTTAAAATTAAAATTACTTAGTTTTAGGAGTAAAAACACCTCAGAAATCAGAGGTTGGTTGGAGGACGGCTTGTAGGCATCCATATTCTTCCACCGTGTAGGTCCTGGAGATGAATTCTAATAATAGAATTATTTCTTAGAAATAATCTCTAAGGGCTAGAGAGATGGCTCAGTGGTTAAGAGCACTGACTGCTCTTCCAGAGGTCCTGAGTTCAAATCCCAGCAACCACATGGTGGCTCCCAACCATCTGTAATGAGATCTGATGCCCTCATAAAATAAACAAACAAATCTTTAAAAAAAAAAAAGAAATAATCTCTAAGAAAAGAGAAGGAGGCAAGAATAATCTGGTTTATTTCTCTCAACAAAATGGCCTCAAGGTTCATCTGTGCTGTACTGTGTGTGCTGGTCGTAGTCTTTTTATGTTTGGAAGCAGAGTCTCATGGAGTCCTGTAGCTTGGTCTTGAACTCTTGATATTCTTGCCTCAAATGCCACTGTCTTGGGGTTTTACTGCTGTGAACAGACACCATGACCAAGATAACTCTTAGAAGGACAACATTTAACTGGGGCTGGCTTACAGGTTCAGAGGTTCAGTCCATTATCATCAAGGCAGGAGCATGGCAGCATCCAGGCAGGCATGGTGAAGGAGGAGCTAAGTTCTACATCTTCATCTGAAGGACTCTAGGAGAAGACTGGCTTCCAGGCAGCTAGGATGAAGGTCTTAAGGCCCACACCCATAGTGACACACCCACTCCAACAAGGCCACACCTTCTAATAGTGCCACCCCCTGGGCCAAGCATATACAAACCATTACAGTCACCATACCTGATTGCATGTTCCTTCCTTTTTAAGACTGAGTAATACTCCATTATGAATGAGTGTGTGTGTGTGTGTGTGTGTGTGTGTGTGTGTCTGTCTGTCCGTCCATCCATCCATCTATCTGTTAGCATTTGGGTTGTCTCTACCCTCTGGATGTTGGCTGTTAGAACAGTACCGACAAGGGCTGTGAAGTAAACCTGCCCTTTATTAAACTCCCTGTGTTTAAATGCAAGAGAATTTTATTATCAGGAATAAATAAATAAATAGATTAATTAATTAGTTAATAGAAAACTCCAGCTTCTGAGATTGGCAGTCTTAGGTCCTTGCGTAGAATTCAAGTGTCCGGCAGCCACTCAGCTGTAAGTGAGATTTTCTTGGAGGACAGTTGTAGGTGGTGTGACATGGTTACTACAATGTCATGGGGCGCTGGTGACACCATTACCCTCACCACTGCCCCGAAGTCAGAGTCTTCTGACCCCCGCCGGATTGGGTCATCTGGTGGGTTAATAGAAAGGTCATCTGGTCCTCACGACAGACTTTAAGATAAATTCTGATAAGCCTATTTCTATGTGCTCCACCCTCTGACTTCCTCTGAATGGGTTTTCTATATCAAAGAAAAAAGAAAAGGAATTGTTCCAGTTCAGTGTGGTACTACATGCCTGTAATCCGGGAGCCTGGGAAGTAGAGGCGGGAGGAGGATCAGGAGTTCGAGTCCACCTTAGGGTAAATGAGACACTCCTCTTCCCAATTAAAGTGCTTGATCTAAGAAAAGATACCCTTATCCAGCTGTCAGGGAGCCCAGCATGAGCAGGTCTAGAGGGCCCCTGGGAGAAGTCCACTCCGGGATAGGTTGGTCCTGCCGTGTGTGTAGGTAGCACCACAGAGGCAAATGGCTTCCTCTGTGCTGGTCTCAGCCTGACTTCATTGTTCTTTCATAACCACTTGGGCTCTTGAGTTCTGGGATGGCTCTGGACGTGTCGGGAGCTGTTGGAACTCCCCGCAGTGAGCCAGCAGGGCGTGAGTCCTGCAGTTGGCTTCCTGGGGGGAAACAGTGAGGTGTAGGTACACTGCTGGTTCAGCCCAGACAGCGCGTGCAGCCCAGGCAGGTCTGAACCTGAAGAGGAATGTGTTTGCCCGGGTTCTCTTGTCATCGGAGCACCCTTGTCCCCAGCTGGCTTGCTCCGAATGTGCCAGGGAAGAGAGGACAGCAGTCAGTGGGTCGTCAGGGAGTATATCCCGCCCTGTGTGTCAGCAGAGCGCCTGGGGAGGGGAGCAGGCTGAGCTGTGAGAATCTCCAGTTTTGTGGCCTTCCGTGACAGGAATCAGTAGTAATAAAGAAACGGGCGATCAGAGACAAGGTGGCTTGTAATGTGTTTATTGTGGAACCCAGGAGGTGAGCATATGTATCTGTCACCTGGCCTCACTATAGTAGTAGCATTATTTTTTATCTTTTTTATATTTATTTATTTATTTATTTATTTATTTATTTATTTATTTATTTATTTATTTTGTGGTGCTGTGATCAAAGTCAGAACCTCACTCCTGCTAAGGAAGTGTTCTACCAGTGAGCAGTACCCCCAGCTTTCTTATTTTTAGGTTTGTGTGTGTGCTCGAGCTTGTGTATTCTGTGTGGGGGTGTGTGGAGGTCAGAGGTCAGCCCCTGGTGTTACTCCTCAGGGGCCGTCCATATTGTTGTTATTAGTATTACTATTATTATCATCATTCGTATTAGTATTTTAAACTTGAAGGACTTTCTCACTGACCTTGTCCTCCTTAAGTGGGCTTACACAAGCAAGCCAGTAAACTCCAAGGGACCCTCTTGTCTCTGTCGGCCCAGCACTGGGGTTACTGGTCTCCACCAACATCCTTGGCTTTTTTTCCCACCACCCCGTATGGATTCTGAAAATTGAACTTGGGTCCTCAATGCTCCCAGACCTAGCGCTTTGCTGACTGAGCCATCTCCCCAGACTTACACTTATTTATTTATTTATTTATTTATTTATTTATTTATTAATTAAAAAAGAGACACAATTGAATTTGACTATTGTTAGAGCACACTCCCTGTGTCTACCACCTCAACCCACCATCCAGAAACCCTCTGGGGTCCCCTTGCAATTACTGCCTTTCTTCTTCTCCTTTAATTCTCCTGACCACAGCCTGTGTCTATGTGGTTCCCTTCCGGGTTCAGTTTCACAGAGAAACTGACTGTGCATGATTTCCTAGCAGCCTCTTTGGCTCTGGCTCAGTGTGATGTTTCGGAGCATAGCTTTTTTTTTTTTTTTTTTAAATCTTTGTTACTATGTAACTCTCTTACTTTACCATCTGGCAATCAGTAAGATGACTCAGCAGATAAAAGCCCTTACTGCCAAGCCGCGTAGCCTGAGTTCAATCCTTGGGATCTGTGTGGTGGAAGGAGAGAACTGACCACACTTATTCACCCATGTCACCATCTGAGCTGTCTCGAAAGCCTAAGAAAGGAGACATCTTTCTTAGACAAGGTGCTCATTCCCTAAGCCGGTTAATTTTTTAGGCTTTTAGGGAGCAATATTTCCGGGGAGCGGGAGGGCGAGGGACAATTGTACAGAGCCTTCAAGGAACAGGTGAAGTTTTCTTGACTCAGGGTCAGGAATGAACGCCCACTGGCTTCTGGCTGTGTACAGATGCAGCTTACGTAGTCTGCTAATGCCAGCAGCTAGACACATTGTTTTCACCCGCTTATACCTCTCCCCCAGAAACAAGTGTGATGTCTGGTCACATCACTGCCAACACTTGTCATTGTCTGTCTTCTGCTTTAGCCATTTGGGTGGTTGTATGACAGTGTTCAGCGTTCCTGGGTGGTTGAACTCCTTCACGATAAAATGCTGGGAAACTGTTCATTCATCCTCCGGTGATGGTGGTGTTCTTGTTGAACCAAAGATACTTGAAACTGATGCTTTTCTGATGTTGGGAGACAGACCCGTCCCTGTGCGCACTGCCTCTGTCTGCTGCAGATCCTAGGACTAACCAGATGCAAGGAATCCCGGAGAGCCTTTATAAAGCTGGCTGTATATAGAAACTGGGTCTTTGAAGCTGGGAATTCCTTAGCCCATGCTTAGCCTTGGTCAACAAGATACAAGAAGGACGGCGAGGTGCTCACAGCTGGTGCCTGGCCAAAAGTAGGGCTGGCATTTATTTCCTGCTTGTTCACAGAGAAGACTTAAGTATAATATATGTTTATTACATTCGTGTGAGATATGTTAGTAGCCCAGGCTGGTTTCAAACTCTGATCCTCTTGCTTCTCCTTGGCTGCTGGGGTTATGGGTGTGGTGGCACACACAGAAATCTGTTTTTGAGGCAGTCTAGGCAATCGAAACAGTTGTACTTCTTGCTAATTCTGGTTGGTCATGACGCATTCCTGGAAACCTCCTGGTTCCTGGCCTGGGGTCACAGCTGCCTGACTGCTGGGGTTTTCCCCTGGACATTCTTCGAGCTCCTTTCTCACGGCTGTCCCCTGTTTAGCTGAGTTCTCTCCACACAGATGGTGGGCTTAATCCACGCTCCCTCCCCTCCTCTCCTTTCTTAGACTCAACATATATTTAGGGAGCTTGAAAATTTTGTCAGTCATGGAGCCATTTGTTTTCCTCCCTAGCCCCTTCCTTATGTTTTGCCTGGCCTGCCTGCCTGTCTTCCTTCCTTCCTTCCTTCCTTCCTTCCTTCCTTCCTTCCTTCCTTCCTTCCTTCCTTCCTTCATGTCCACCCACCTATTTGCCCCTCCCACTCATCCACCAATATATGTATCTCTCCATTCATTTATGTTATCCATTCACCTACTCATCTTTCCCTCCAACCACCTATTCACTCACCCTACCCATCTGCTAATTTATTTATCCATTTACCTACCCATGCACTTTCCCATCATCTATCCATCCATCCACCCACCCACCCATCCATTCACCCACCCACTCACCCACCCATCCACCTACTCACCCATCCATCCATCCATCCACTCATCCACCCGTCTACCCGTCCACCCATCCATCCATTCACCCACCCACTCACCCACCCATCCACCCACTCACCCATCCATCCATCCATCCATCCATCCATCCACCCACCCACCCACCCATCCATCCACCCACCCACCCACCCATCCATTCATCCGCCCACCCATCCACCTATCTGTCCACCCATCCCTTTCCCCACTTAGAGTACTCATTATAAGTCAAACCTTGGGTTAGATGCAAATGGATGAACGGTGGTCCTCACCTCTACCCAGTTCACCTTTTTTTTTTTTTTTTTTTTTTTTAGGGAGCTGGGGACCAACCCAGGGCCTTGTGCTTGCTAGACAAGTGCTCTACCACTGAGCTAAATCCCCAACCCCCCGACCAGAACAGTTTTAAGGAAGGAATATCCATCCATTCATGGTTGAGGTAGGGGCCGTGGCAGGGTATCCTCGGTAGCAGGAGCGTGAGACAGTTCACATCTGCAGTCGGGAAGCAGAGAGAGGTGAATGCTGATGCTCAGTTCACTTTCTCCTCTTTACTCCCGGCCTCTGGCCCATGGGTAATGCAGAGTCTAGCTAAGATGGGTCTTCTCCCTACATCCCTAGCTACAAGCTCTCTCAGAGCATGCCCATAGGTTTGCTTTCTTGACGATTTTAGAGCCTATCAAGCTGGCAGCTGATATTAATCATGGCAGTGGATGTATATGGAACAAATGATGGAGTGGGACTTGGGGGGACAAGGGAGAGATACAAGGGGGAGAGGGAGAGGGAGATCGAGAGGAACACACGTGGGTGCTGTATCTTGATACTGTCTTCAGATATGGGCCCTTGTGGGAGGTTAGCAGATTGCAGGTATATGATATCTCAAGAGAAGGGAGACTGTGAAGTGGGCTTTGCCTAGGTCACTCAGGGATCCCTGGTCACAATGTGTGATAGGGAGGTGTGTGGGGCAGGTAGATGATGTCCTGGTGGGGTTCAGTAGGACCCTTTAACCAGTGGGGGACAGCCATACTCTGTAGTAGATGGAATGATGTCTCCTGAAAATGTCATCCTCCTAGTCCTCAGAAGGTGAATATTTACCTAACGTCACACAAGGGTTTTCTGTCTAGAGTCTTAAGATGCGGAGTTTAGCAGAGCTGGAGGGAGGCAGGAGAATCCAAGCAGAGAAAAGGGTCATGAAGTTTCCGTTATGGCAGGAGAGATGGGGCCACATACCTAGAGCGATGTGGTGATCTCTGGAAAGACAAAGTCTCCCTTGGAACCCCCAGGAGGAGCCGGCCCTGCCCCTTCCACTACTGCCCTCCGTGCAACCCATTGGGCTCACTCTAGACCTCTGAGAGGAAAAACCATTGGGTCTTTGGGAACCTGTTAGGTGGGCAGGTGTGGGGCTTTCTAGAAAACTGGTGGCAGCGTCTGGGTAGTGGGCGGCAACACCGAACTGGTTGTACAGAGGCTATAGAAGCTATTGTCTTTGACTCGAGAACCCCCTGAAAGGTTCACCTGGCAACCGGCCTGGGTTCTTTGAAGATGGCAGTCAGAAGGGTTGAGGTCTCATTTAGGATCAAGGGAAATCACAGCTTGGTCCTTGGTGGGGTCCTGTGAGGTTGGAACAGGTTTGCTCAGGTTTTCTGACTCTCTCTGTCGATGTGAGCGGGGTAGGAGTAGGAGCCTGCTTTGGGGGAAGTCCTAGGAATGGTGCTGGGTCCCTTGGGACTCGTCTCCCACCTCCTGTAGAGCAGGAAGGTGGGGTGTGTCAGCAGTATCATGCAACCTGTACTTTGCAGAAGTCAAACACATCTCTTAGGTGGGAGGATCCGTCTTTTGTGGGATCGGCGTCTTTTGTGGGATCGGCGCGTGGCCCGTCTGCCTGGGTGACTCACCCACACCCTCCACTGACGCTCCTGACAGCGCCTGCGATCTGTCGCCTCCCCGCTCACGACAGCTCGATCCTTTACTCAGCCTCTACCGGAGCCTCCCGCCCCCCTCCCACGCCTCTCCTCTCGGGGCCTCCAAGACGCCCGTGTCTCCAGGAAGGGGATGTATCACAGATCATCCGAACTGGGAGCCTCCTCTGTATGCTAGCCACCGAAATGTTGGTGTGTGCCAAGCGACTTGTACCCGTCTTTCCAGCCACGTCCTTCTGGGACATCCAGGTCCCAGTTCCCAGTTTTCCCCCGAGTTGCCCAGCATTGGCCACTGGGCACTGATCAGTGGCAACTTGTTTGTCCACGAGCAGAGTTGAGTCAGCTGTCCCCTACTGTATTAACCGACGTGAGACGACTCAGCTTAAAAGGGACGCAGGCTATCTCTGCTCACTGGTTTGGAGGTTTTTAATCTCTGCCCTTTCTTTGACCCCGTTTCTCTGGGGCCTCTGGCTGCACAGTACTTCATGACTAGAGGCGGAGGAGGAGACAACTTTATATTTCAGCCAATTGGGATGGGCAGAAAGGGGAAACATTGGGGGTTCCTATGTCCCCGTAAGTAACCCAGGACATCCCACTAGGTGTACTTCATCAAGGTTCCAGCACCCCACTGAGGGGCCAGTCTTTTTAAGCGCACGGGCCTTCTGTGAGACCGTCATGGTCTTAACTGTGGTGGCCACTGTACGCGCCGAATGGTATCCCCTAAGATGTATATCTGAGTGTGTGACCTTGTGCGCCTGGGAGTCGACCTCGTTGGAACCATGACGCTGTACGTCCTGGGCGGTGTCAGGAGTTGAGACAGGGCCTATGAGACAGAGGGTGCTCTGGGTGGGGCTGTGAGGGTTGGCGAGGCGCAGAGCAACTGGTCTTGAGAACACCCAGAAGAAGCCAGCTTCACTGGCACATGCAGCCTCAGGAGAGCACAGCTTGTTTTACTGTTCCCTTCAGCCCTGAGGATCGAGCTATACCACTGAGCTACACCCCAGATGTCTCTTTACTATTTATTTTGGATAGAGGTCTTACTAAGTTTTGTAGGCCGGCCTTAAAACTTGGCATCCTCCTGCCTCCGTGTCTTCCGAGTAACCTGGATGACAGGCCTTACGCAACCAGGCCCAGCTACTTCTGTTTTAAGTTACCCGGCCTGTGAGTTTTTCTGGGGACAGCTCTGGAACGTGCCGGTTCACTCAGCCCTGGTTCTTCTGCTGCCTCCCGTGCCTGGTCTTTTCCCCCTTGGGTAGTGCTGTGTCTGCCTGCTTAGTGATGGCTCAGAGTGGGTTGGGAGACGGTGGCCTTGCAGGGGCTCGCTCAGCCGGCTGTCTGACCTTTGCCTCGGGATCCTGGGATCCTGGTTCACTGGGTTCAGAGACTCTCCATCCCCCTCCCAGGTCTCAAGGTCTGACTGTGCCAGGGTTTCTCTTAGGCTGGCCGATTCCAGCCATGCCCTTGGTAGGCAAGCAAAAAAAAAAAGAGCTGCCTGACTGAGGAAACCTGTTATCGGTTTGCAAATTACTACTTGGGGGCTGGTCGTTGAGCTCACCTGTGCCGCCCTTTGCATTTTGCTTACACGGGTCTAGCCCACCCTCCCGGGTGAAGCCTCAGCACTTCGGGTGGCTCTGGTGTGTCCTTGAAGCCCCGTGTTCTCTGGGGTGTTCACAGTAACCCGAAGACGAGGAAATGGAGACAGGGGAGGCTTAGATACGTCCAAGGTCACAGCTCACACCTGTTTGAGCCGGGCTTCAAAGTGGAGCTTCAGAGTTCTGCGCTCACCGGCTTTATCTAAATTTATGCTGACTGCAAAAACTTCCTAATTATTAGACGCCAATAAAGCAGTTCACCTTTGGACTTGGGTAGAAAGCCATGCTCACGTGTGCGCTTGTGTCAACATAAGGCTTTTACACACACACACACACACACACACACACACACACCCGAATGACCTCTCCCGTCAGGCCAATAAATTGAGAATTGAGCCCGACCAATGGATGACTAGCTCGTTTGTAACCTCTTAAGTCTCTTTTTAAGTCCTGCTAATAGCTGTGAGCCTCCCCAGGGACTGGGGCCGGCTGCCCTCTGTCCGCTCTGTCCTGCAAGCTGCACAGGCTTTGTGGAGTTAGGGAGGGGAAACCCGCACGGTTTCCAGTATGAAGTGAGCAGTATGCCAGTGGGGGCTTCCAACCCAGGTATCCTGGGTGACAGGGGCTGGCAACCATCTTCCAGACAGGATGGGGGTATCCTGCAGCGGCACTGGGGATGAGCGTCGGGTATTTCAGCCCATGCACGTTTCTGTCCCCTTTCCCATCCTGCACTGCCTAGCCAGTCTCTCAATGATTAACCGTGAGACCTTGGTACCGCGTGTCGCCTCCCAGCGACAGGCAGTTCATTGCTGGCAGTAATGATTCCAAACACACTGCCATCCCCCCACCCCACTCCCGGGGCCCCAAGGCCTCTGCCCCTTCTGAGCTTCCTTTGCTCCCTACCTATTTCTTCTTAGAAGTCATCTTCTTAGACCTTCACGTCCCGACCCTCTAAAAAGGCTGCCCCCTACCCCCGACCCCTGCTCCATTTATTTCTTGCTTCCTGCCTTAGCACTCCAGGTGAACAGGCTTGGTGTTTTTATTTTGTCCCTGTCTCCTCCCACTAGGAAAGCTGGGCTTTTTTGCTCGTCATCCGTGTCCTCCCCACCCCCACCCCGGATGACACATGTTAGGTGCCCGTTGAATGGTTGCGCTGTGAACAACTGAATCGGCAGATCTCTGCGGGGCTGTGCTTGTTGAAGTCCGCCTGCTGAGTGCAGGCGGCCACCGAATGCCTGGCTGCTTTTTACTGATGTCATCCTGCACTTTCTGTGTGGAGGGGCTTACACCAGAAGGCTCTGGAGCACGGAGAGGGGGCATGTCTGTGCAAGACAGCAAGGCCGCTTGTCTGAAGGAAGGGGAGGGCAGAAGTCTTCCCGTCCCTTCCCTGCCTGTCACTGGGAGACTGGGACATGGGGTGAGGGGTGGGGTGGCATTTTTTTTATCTTGCCTCCTGACCCCTGCACCCCCCACCCTGACAGAGCAATGAGAGGTGCCCCATGTTAGCTAACTGCCACTGTCCCCTTTGTGGATGAGTAGGGGCGTTCCTCTAGTCTGCGGCCGCATGTCTGAGTCTGGCTTCCTGCACCTGGGCACGTCCCAGGCAGTCTGTGGCCAGGCTGTGTCTCCTGGCCAGGCCTTTCAGGAATGTGTCTTTGCCAGGCTGGCTCTGAGAATAAGGCTGTGCCTGCCGGGTCATTCTGACTGGTGTGGGAAGGTGCCTGGTGGGCCTCCCCGGCATCCCTCCTATCTGCAATTCTTTGTTTTGTTATTTATTTATTTATTTATTTATTTATTTATTTATTGCCTATCTTTTTGAATTTGTATGGGTGCCTTTGTTGAAAAGCAGTTGGTGAGGCTGTCTTTTTAAATAGACAACCTGCCGGCCTGCAAGTGTGTGTGTGTGTGTGTGTGTGTGCGCGCGCGCGCGCGTGCGCGTGCGCTGTTGAC
Organism: Rattus rattus; assembly: GCF_011064425.1. Classification (NCBI taxonomy): domain Eukaryota; kingdom Metazoa; phylum Chordata; class Mammalia; order Rodentia; family Muridae; genus Rattus; species Rattus rattus. Next base: position 36,983,839 of record NC_046170.1, read on the forward strand.
TGAAGGTGTCCTCAGTCTCTACTTTTATTTCATTTTTAGACGGCCTCTCATTGAGCCTGGGGCTCACCATTTTGGCCGGCTCAGCCACCCCCAAGACTTCTGTTTACTCCAGGCATGCACCACCCTGCCCAGCTTTCTGTGTGGGTGCTGGGGATTTGAACCAGTGTCACCTTATGGACTGAGGAGCCACCTGCCCATCCCCCTGCTGATCCCTTTCTAGCTGTGTAGGGATCAGATTTTCCCATCAAGGAATGCTTTTAGGGCCTTGATTTTTTGCTTAAAAATATTTATTTGTATGTAGAAGTTATACATTTTTTTTCCAGTTGTCAGGCTTGGGTGTCTTAATTAGTTAATTAGTGGCTTAGAAAATTGTCCCAATTAGAAAATGTGCGTGTGTGTGCGCGCGCCCCTGAGTGTATGAACATGCACCATGTACATTCAGTATCTGCAGAGACCAGAAGGGGGCATCAGATTCCCGGGAACTGGAGCTAGAGATGGCTGTGAGCTGCTGTGTGGGTGCTGGCTACTGAACCCAGATGTTTTTGCAAGAGCAGACCGTGCTCTTTAACTACTGAGCCAGCCTCTCTAGCCCCGACTACGGCAAGTTTTAAGGTCAAGCAAACATTTCTTGTTCCTAAAAAATGGATTCAGCCGCTGTTGATCTAGAGTTGGTTTACTGTAAACAATGGGGTGAGGGGCCCCCAGTTAACTGAGTCGCTCCTGTTTCCTGCTTCTCCTCGTCTTTCAGTCCCCGCTACTGTCTGTCCCACACGGTTCTTCCAGGACTCCTGGGGACTGTTAGGGCCCAGGACTCACCGGCCTCGCTTTGACACGGCGCTATTTTGCTTATTCCACATTTACAGTATTGTTTGAGTTGGATTCTTTCATGAATTCAACCCAAATGGTGAAGCACAGAGAGGTCAAGCCACTTGCCTGAGGTCACACAGCTAGATGGAGAACCACTGTGTAGTGGCTCCTCTCCCTGTTGACTGTGCTAGACCAATGGAGTCCCAGGGCTACTTTTTTGGTGTTTTTATTTTATTTTATTTTATTTTTTATGGAATGCTTTTTCTATTTTTTTTTTTTTCCCGGAGCTGGGGACTGAACCCAGGGCCTTGCACTTGCTAGGCAAGCGCTCTACCACTGAGCTAAATCCCCAACCCCTGCTTTTTCTATTTTTAAAAGAAATACTAGCAATATTTGTCTGTCTCAAAGAAGAGCTAAGTACGAGTTGGAGCCGTGGTAGAGCCACCAGCAAGAAGAGATGGGACACGTACCTCACGGTGCACCGTGCTAACACCCTAAAACTCAGAACCCGTTGCTATATTCCTCAGTGCTTTCGTCAATTGTGTCTTTATTTCAGACGGCCAGTCAGTGTTGTAATTGATACTCGATTGTTAACAAATATTTTACCATACTCCCCTGTGTGAACTGAGATCCGAATGAAGCAGGCTGAGGAGTTCTCACAGCTACAAGACATCTCGCATACCTATTCCTCCGAACCGTCAAGTTGGTCCGTGAAGGTCAGTTCCCATGTCCCAAAATCTGGAGGAATTCGTCTGCTCTGACACTGAGGCAAGAGACCACCAGGGGTCCGTTCCCAGAGATCTGCCTTACCGAGGGTCCCAGACCTTAGAGATGAGTGCCCAGGTTTATTGGTTCCTAGGTTCCAACTCCATCTTGTCTGCAGCATGAACTTGTGAGGCAGGGGCTCCCGGGCAGTATGTCTCCCAGCCTGTATATAGCAGGCCGCTAGGATCAGTTTCCCTGTAAAGACCTGGAATCAGGTAAGTGTTAATTACCTAAAAATTAGCCAAGGAAAGGCCTGTGTGGAAGCTGGGAAGTGGGTCCTTGTCATTCATTGTGGAGGTTAGATGACTTAACCCATCTGACCAGGCCTAGAGCCTGTACCTCAGCGGCCCACTGGTGGTACCCGGCACCATCTTCTCCTGAGTCCATGCTGTTTGTGTACTAGGGTCTGAGAGTTGAATGTTCCTTTTGAATTTTTGTTTATTACTTTTATAAAACCGTGATAAAATGCACATACTATAGAACTGATTGCTCTCTCAGTCTTTCTCTGAGACGGCTTCACTGTGCAGGCTGGCCTTGAACTCATGATTTCCCCTGCCTCAGTCAATTATAGGTGTGCCCCACCACATCTGGCTACCATGTCTTCCCACAAGTCTTTCTAAGCCTGTAGGTCAGTCGCTAATTCTGTTTGTGTCATTGTAGCCCTGATCTCCGAAACTTCCAAGTTGTGGTTATTAGCACAGCCTAGGGCTGCTGCCAGGATGGGCTCTGAGCTCATGACCTTTGGGTGAAGTGGGTGGAACCTTCCAGAGGCAGAAGCTATGAGGTGTAATAGGAGCCTTTTAACAGGCCACCAACCTCCCATTTTACAAAGGAGAAAACCTAGCAGACTGACACTGTCTAGAAAACAAGCTTTGCAGACTTTATTGTATCCAGTAGCACACATGGGTCTGACATTAATGTATCCAGTAACACACATAGGTCTGACATTAATGTATCCAGCAACATGCGTAGGAAGTCTGTCTCAGCAAGTTTTCACAAGGGATAACCAACACTTGCTTAGGGCAGATCCACAGCAGAGTAGTGTAACCCATACCCATGCCCACACACTAGGCTGCTGTCACTGTCCCCAGTTCTGTCCTCTTTGACCTGCCCTGTAGGTGTGGTCACATGGCGTGTTGGTTCTCTTTGAACCTTAGGTTCTTGAGTAACTGATTCTTTAAAAGAAACGAGCCAGAGACCTCAGAGCCGATGGGGTAGGACCTGGTATAACTTGCCCACCATCTTAGTTCTGTCTGGCCTTGAGAGCATGAGTCTGGAGCTGAAAGCACAGGGATAGCATAGCATTGGTAAGGACCCAGGTAGTGCTGAGATATACTGAGGGTGTGTGTGTGTGTGTGTGTGTGTGTGTGTGTGTGTGTGTGTGAGAGAGAGAGAGAGAGAGAGAGAGAAGGAGAAAGAAATACACAGACACACATTCAGAAAGAGAGGCATAGACAGAGTCAGAGAGAATGAATTTGCAGATACCAAGTTAGTCAGAAGTGACCGATATGGGGTGTTTGAGCAAAGTTTAGCAGAGGCATTAGACAGACGTGAAGTGATAAGCCATCTCTCGCAGTATTCTTTTTCCTTTTCTCTTCCCAAGACAGGGCTTCTCTGTGCAGCCCTGGTTGTCCCAAAACTCGCTCTGTTGACCAAGCCAGCATAGAATTCAGAGACCTGCCTCCCTCTGCCTCCCTCTTCGAGCTGGGATCAAAGGCCCTCGCCACCATGCCGGCTCTTGCGGTGTTCTTAAGTGACAGCGAGACTCTGAGGTGATGAAGAGTTGTGTGGGTGAAATGAATGACAGGGAGACATGACAGGAGGAGCAGAAAGCAGGCTCAGTGCCATGGGCAGTTGGCAGATGTGGCATGCATGAGCATCTGCGAGGCGGGTACAATAGATCAAGTGTTCTGGACAGTGGTGATCTAGCAGTGTCCTGTGCTGGGTTGGACAACTGCTCTCCCCACCCCACTCCCATCTCCTCATATCCTAAAACATTACCCAATTAGGTAGATAGATGCTCTTCTCTCTGTAACTGTTTTACTGTGGGAAACCAGATATTTGGGTAGCTGGAGTGCTGCTCTTGAGGAGGCCTCAGGAGTAAATAATGCTAAGCTAGGGCTGAGTGTGTCTGGCTCTCGGGAGGGTACCCAGCGTACTCCATCATCCCTATGGGCGGTAAGGAAGCAGAGACACTGGAGAAAGACACAGGGAACTAGCGATGGTGGCTTGCGTGTGCACCGAGGTAAGGCAGAGTGTTCACTGGTCCACATGCTGTGTGTTCCCCATCGTCTGTCCTCCCTGGTGAGTCTGATCTGGGCTGGATGCTCCCCGTGTATTCTTACCTCTAAAAGCCCAGGGATTCGATACCTACAGCTCAGAAAGAGCCTTGTGTTGGAATGGAGAAGTCTCTCTCGCAGGGGACCTGAGTTCTATACCTGGTACTCATGGAAAACAAAGTTGGGCATACATGAACTCCCAGTAAACCCCAAGTCTCCAAGAAGGACAAACAAAACAAGGTTGGCTCCTGAGGAATGACAAGTGAGATTGTCCTCTGAATTCCACATCTATTCATACATGCTTACACACACAGGTGCTCTCATACACTTGCAGGAATGCACGAGCGCGCTTACACACACACACACACACACACACACACACACACACACACAGATGGCAGAGAGGTGATTAGATAATGGTTTTGTGCATTTCTTTAAGCTTTGCGATGGTGATATGTCTCTGACAGTTCAGCCAGGTCACATTGGTGTTCTGTCCACTCCAAAGAACGTAGGAGAGTGGCCTCATTCCAAGAACCCACAAGACGGCATTAAGGTCACAGCCCACACGTGACATTAGAAACCCAGACTGCAGCGATCTCTTGGGCAATAATAACGCGCCTATTCCTCTCACAGTCAAGTTGATCCCTTCTACGGCCATTAATTTTATCGCTGTCCCGTGGAAATTGAGTCCGCTTCCAATTGAAGTAAAAGTAACAGTGTCCTTCCGCTCTTGGAAACCCGGTCTATTACGGCTGATACCATCACGCTGTTTACAAGTTCACTGTGGGTCAGACAACAGTGTTTATATTCATACACACAGGAAATTCGATTAGACAGCTGGCAAAGAACACACACTGGTGAGACGTGACTACCCCGGGGTTCAGGCAGCCCGGAATCTCCAAATGCTGCATCAGGTGGGGATCCCCCCTGCTATCGATGATGATGCAGTCTTGTTCACAGCACTGTTGGGGGCAGCCACCAGGGGAAAGTCCTTACTATAGCGATTCTCTAGGCAGGCGCCCGCAGTCACAGAAACCCTGTGAGATTATTTTCTCAACCTCAGCCGGGTCGGTACCCTATGGTGAGAAGCTTCAACCATTAGCCTGGGGGTTGGTGACGACGTTTGCAGGGCCCTTGGGGGAAGGATGTTTTCCTCTAGGGTTGTTTTGGAAATCCAGGTTGTTAAGTCATTATTAGACACGCGAAAGAATCAAGAAAGATGGTTTGTTTGCTCAGGAATGGTACAGCAGTCTTCTTGCTTTTGGAAAACACTTTTTTAAATCCTGATATAAGACCTCAGGGCAGGGATGGCTCTGGGTGAGCCTGTTTCCCTGACCTCTTGCTTACATCACCTGGGTGCCGGCCCTCCCCTCCCCCCACCCTCTCCACTGTTTCACACGATGAATGAACTTCTCCGGTCTAGATTGGAGCAGCAGGCTGTTCTTGCTAATGCTGACCTCTGCGCCTGCTTTCCTCATTCGAGCCTCACCCTCTCCCCTTCTGAGTTTTATGGCCAACTTTGAGGGGAACAGCGAGAGCCCGTCACCAGTGGTTGGGCAGCGGGATAAGCAGTCTTCCCAGTGGGTTGTTCCATTTGACGTTTGTTAAGTGTCTTAGTTCCCTGTCTCTGGAGCTCAAGGGCCGGAACCACATGTTTACTAATCAGTCTTTGGCTCTAAGCAGTGTCAGCATAGAGTAGGAAGCCGCCACCCATTGGTACATCTATTATTGACTTTCTTGTGGACAAATACCCCACCAGAAGCGACTTACAGACAGAGGGTTTGTTTTGGCTCATGTTCTGCAGGGGGCAGGGGCGGGGGCAGGGGGGGGGGCAGGGGCGGGGGGGGGGGGGGCGGGGGGGGGGCAGGGGGGCGGGGGGCAGGGGGCAGGGGCGGGGCGAGGGCCGGGAGGTTCAGTCGGTCCTGGTAGGGAAGTGGAGGCAGCTGTTCACACTGGGTCTGCAGCCGGGAAGCCTGAGGATGAGTTCTGATTCTCAGCTGGCTCTCTCCTCTCTGTTCAGACCTGGCTGCCAGCTCACAGAATGTGCCTTCGTTTTTTTTCCTGTTTCTGTGATAAAGTACTCTTCTTACAAAAGCAACTGAAGAAAGCAAGAGTTTATTTTGGCCCACGGTTCAAGGCTGCCGTCCTTGAGAATTGGCAGTGGCAGGAATGTGGTCACTTTGCATTCCAGGTCAGGGAGCAGAGAGACAAAAGCTGGTGCCCAGTCCACCATTTTTTTTGTCTACAGTTCAGAGGTCCCAGCCCAGCGAATGGTGCCACAGTGGTCCGGTCTTGTCACCTCAGTCAAATAAAGATGATCCTATACACCCATGCCTAGAGGTTCATCTCCCTGGTGATTCTAGATTTCTTCTGGTGGATGCTTGAGATTAATCCGGATTAGTGTGCTGCCCACACTCAGGGTTGGGGCTTCTCACCCCAGTTAACCTAGACTAGAAAGCCCCTCACAGACACCCTACAGGTTCAATCCCATACATGGGTCAAACCAATGCTATTCACCACAGTGTGTAAGGAGGGTTACAGATGTCAATGGATGGGCCGAAAGCAGTTCTTAGTTACTCCAATAAGACGGCATTACCGAGGCTTCTGATAGAAGAAAAAGTTTGTTCAGGGCTTACAGGTTCAGAGAGCGAGACCCTGATCGCGATGACGAGGAACATGGCGTCAGGCAGGCAGGTGTGGAACTGGAGGCAATAGCTGTGAGCTTACATCCTAATGCACAGACATGAGGCAGAGACGCAAACTGGGAATGACACAGGCTTCGTAGACCTCAAAGCCCACCCTGAGTGAGACATCTAGGACAAAGCCACATTTTCTATCCTTCCCAAACTGTTCCTTTCCCTTGGGACCAAGCATTCAAATATATAGGACTTTGGGGGCCATTCTCATTCAAACCACCAAGGAGAGTAACCTCTACCACGTTGAGAGGTCCCAGTGCTCAGCGTCTCTGTCTAAATGAAGAAACAGAATGAGAGCCAAGTAGTTGACCACCATGACAACCAGGTGATTGAGACACCAGCCTTCATATGTGGTCAGAATGCCCCGGGTACAAGTCTACCTGCTGAGGGATTCTGTCCCCTCAATGTCCATGTTCCCTCAAACCTCAAATATTCCTTATTTTGTAAGTTTTGGGGTTATTTTGCTGTGTGTGTGTTCGAGCATGTGGCACACATGCGTGTTTATGAGTACCGCATGTATGTGGAGGCTACAGGCCAACCTCTACATCCTTCCTCCTTTTTTTAAAAATTGTGTTTATTCATTTACTTATTGTTGGGGTGGGGTACTCATGCCATGATGGGCGAGAGAGTGAGCACACTCTCGTCTTGGACTTGTGAATTCTCCATTCCTGGCCTAGGCAAGGCGCCCTTTTATAGGTCTGGGAAGGAATATTTATCTAACCTCTGCCTAGTGGAACTCTAAGCCAACTCAGGTGCTCATGCCTGGTTCCGTGGCCATCCTTGTCCTGAGCAGAACAGGGTCATCTCCACCCTGGTTACATCCAAATGTCAGATGACCGATAGAGATCCCTCTTCAGGGGCCCCGTAAGAACACGCAGTTACACATATGGCTCTTGCCAGGAAGGACATCACATTGACCCCTGATTTTGATGTTCAGGGCCACCCAATATTCCACCCCTGGCCTCCCAGATTCTGTGAAGCATGCGTAGGGTGCCTCATTGCAGAAAGGCAGTGGGACTGGATGTGCCGGGAGGTCAGAATCTTGGGGTGAGTGTCTGACCTTGAGCTCAGATAGGCCAATCACTTCCTCAGTGTCTCAGTTTCTCCACCTAGAGTTGAGGTGAGGATAAAATAATTCACTGGATTTCTGGGGACCCCATGACTTCAAGATGACATCTCTCATGCCATGGAAGGAGAAGAAGCTCATGGAGGTTAAACTTGGAGAGCTGCCGAGCTGAATATCAATGCAGGATTTCACCTCCAGTGGCATTGCAGGAGCCTTTCTGAGAGGGTGTGACCAGTATTACAACAAGTACCATCAATGTTCAGAAAGGCAGCATCAGGGATTAACATTGTACTGACAGCCTACTTGTTTTTTTTTTTTTTTTTTTTTTCGGAGTTGGGGACAGAACCCAGGGCCTTTTGCTTGCTAGGCAAACGCTCTACCACTGAGCTAAATCCCCAATCCCAGCCTACGAGGTTTTTAGCTACTGCATTTCGTACAAGGAACTTAAACATGAGCGGTGACACCAGTACCACTGAAGAGGGGTCACTGTGGAGAGGGCACTGCATGGGCGAGCATAACCGCCTGGCCCGCTCCGATCTAGGAAGAATTCAACTGGCTGAATCTTCATATCCTGATCAAGAGTTAGTGTTTAATAAAAGGTGACTGACAGGTTCCAAAAAAGAAAACATTCACTGTCTGAAACCTGCATCTGGATCAAGATGGGCGAGCTTGTCCCTGCCGGAGACAGGTTCCTGTTTTACTCAGGGCTTTCCTTCTCAGGAAATAAGTAAACATGACTCATTGTTTATGCAATTGACACCCACCCCCCCCGTGTTGGGAGCACACACCCATCTTTAATTCAGGCACATGTGAGGCAGAGGCAAGTGGATCTCTGTGAGTTCCAGGGCAGCATGGTTTACATAGTGAGTTCGAAGACAGCCAGAACTACATAGCACATAGTGAAGATCCTGGGGGTCGTGAGGGGAGGGAGGGAGAGAGACTTTGACTCCTGTCACCTTGTTGTGACCCCTGAGTCTTCACAGCGACAGTCCATCTCCACTTCTGCTTTCTTCCGAAAGAGGAAGTACACCAGGCTCTTACCACTAGTATAGCCACCCTGAGGAAAGACACTTCACATCCTAGCCGGATGTGGCTACTTTAAGAAGCTTTTAAATCGCACCCACTCAGCACAAGAACAGTGTGAACAAGCCTCCATCGGGAAATCCATTTCTCCTTTCTTGTAGCCCTTGGTTCCCTGGATTGGTCATGGGTGGAATTAAGTGCTGGCCTTGGCCCGGGTCAGCTGCCTCGGTCCAGCCGTCATAGGCTTTGGACTTACTTCTGCTCTGTCCCGCACAGTCAATCCAAATTCACAGGACGGGTTTCTAAGTCTGTGTGAGTGTCTTTTACACAAGAGGAGGAAGTTGGTCCTTAAATGGCACCAGGGGTGGAAAGTTACAGACATGGAAAAGGAAGGGCTCTTACAGCCAAGTCCGCAGCGCCCTGTGAGGTGGGTGCTGGCACACGAGGGCTTTCAGAGAAGACGTGGTGCTGCTTGAGCTCAGGGTGTGTGCCTCAGGCGTGTGAGCCCTACTTGTTGGTGAGCAAAGCATTTCCAGGCTCTGTGAGTGTCCCCAAACCACTTCCTTTTTATTGTGGCTTGGATCCCGGAAGCCCCCATTTCTGCTTTGGGTGCAACAGGCCGTGGGGCCTATGCAAGGGATATTTGCTCCAAGTAAAAGTAATTCAGGTGTATGAAGCCTGATTTAAGTGCATGTGTATACACACATACATTTATAATGTTCAGTATTGTGTATACATGTGAGTGTGCATTATACACATATATTTTTTTTCTAAAAAAGATTTATTCATTTATTATATATAAGTACACTGTAGCTGTCTTCAGACACACCAGAAGAGGGCATTAGATCTCGTTACAGATGGTTGTGAGCCACCATGTGGTTGCTGTGATTTGAACTCGGGACCTCTGGAAGAGCAGTCAGTGCTCTTAACCACTGAGCCATCTCTCCAGCACCATACACATATATTTAAATGTGGAATATTGTATATGTGCATACAAACTGCATATGCACAGAGGTTGCACATGTATGTATATGTTTAGCGGTGTGTGTACAGGCACACAGCATGTGCATATTTTGTTTTTGCAGGGGTGTGGTGTGTATATACATTGATACACATGTATTGCACATTGATATGTGTGTAGGGTGTTCTATGTGTGCATATATGAATGAGTGTTAGTCTGTGGATATGTCGGTGGAGGCATTTTGTATGCTCATGCGTGAATGTTTATGTAGATGGGGGGTGTGTGTGTATGTCTGTGGAGGAACATATGAATGTGTGTGCTGTATGCATGTGCTGTGGTGAATATGTATGCCATGTATGTGCCATATATGAATGCATGTATGTGTAACTATGTGTGGATATATGTGTCATGTGTGAATGTGTGTGTGCCAGGTGGGTCTGTATATGAGTGTCTACGAACATGTGTGTGCCATGTATGAACATGTGTGAACGTGTGTTCCAGGCTGTACTCCCGCCCCCTGAAGCTGGTATTTCCCATGTGGTACTTTACTCTTTAGATTCTTTGCAAGACAAAGTTCAACTCCTCATTTTCCAGTCAGCAAATCCAAGTTTGGCTCAGACGTTTTCATTCTCCACGCCGACCAAGTCCTCTTGGCTCCCTAGACCTTTAGACAACATTTTGCTGGCACCCTAAGAGCCTCCCACTTGCACACTCCTAGACCTCTGCAGGATCAGGCCACCAAAAACAATCTCTTCTTTTCCTGTGTCCTGTCGGAGGCCTCCCCACCCAGCTCCTTGACTGTCTCATCCTTGAAGACAGTGGTCCCCACTGTTTGATTTCACACACCCATCATCCCTGTGCTGGGTGAAACAGTGAGGGCTTGCCCGTCCGACATGAGCTCGGGGCTCCAGCCAGGCAGAATCCAGCCAGGCAGAAGAACAGAGAGTTGGAAGGTAGGGCTCTATTGTACCCCTGGCCGATCAGTTTCTGTTTAGCCCCCCACCCCCACCCCCTCAGTCCTTGGAATTGTTTCTCTGTGAAGGTGGCTTTTACCCACAAGGGACATGATTGTTAACCCCACAGGCTGGGAGACCTCTGAACAGATTTCCAAGTGTGGTGACAGTCTGGGTCTCAGTTGAATGAGAGTGCACGGGGTCCCTACATGCCTGTGAGAGAACTTCTAAATTCGTCTCCGACGGAGTCACACCCTCACTGGAGGCAGATCTAGTGAAGGCAGGAGAATCCAGCGTGACCTACATTGGCAGGAAATGGGACGAGGCGGTGGGTGGGTGGGACGTGGCGATGCTCACGGTGGTGAGTAAAGGCATCGGGGAACATCCCAGCCAACAGCCGGGGATGAAAGGCGTTCGTTTGGTTTATAAAAGACTCCAAGTTCATCCTTACAAGTTACATATATTTTGTAAACTCCTGTAGGGGACTCCATTGCCTGAGCCGAAGGCAGAGAGCCAGAGCTCAAGGCAAGAGGGAGAAGGGGCCAAAGTCTGGTTCTCTGAGTGAAGGGAAGGCGTTTTCCTCTGTGACTCGGGGGGAGGTGGTGGTATGGTGGTGTGGTAGTAGTGTGTCTGGGGTTGGGGAGGCCCACAGGACAGGGTGTTTGGCTCACGATGGTGCAGGTGGAGGATGGTTGGTTGCAGGGTACACTGTCCCCTTAGCAAGGGGAAGAGAGGATGTGGCCAAGGGTGGTTGTGTTCCTGAGGCTTGGTGAGGAAGAGACAGTGTCTGAGTCACAAGTCGTTCATTGGTTCCTGTCTTCCTTTCTTCAGCTGATATTTACAGGGCAGCACAGAACGGAATAAAAAGCCCTGTGCTTCCAGTCCTCAGAGTGTTTTCAGACCAAAAGAGATGGAGACCATGGCAGTCAGCCGGCGATCAAGGACAGTCAGTAGGTTGTCAAGCACAAGTTCTGTTTGCCGATCATGTACCTACCTGCCCTGCCCAGTCCAGTAACCATGGGGCAGGGTGAGGTGGGGCACACAGTAAGTCTGCCTGTGTAATTAAAGGAAAACAGACAGAGAAGGTGCAATTCAGACTCATAAGCCTCCTTTCCAGGGCTTCGAGCTCCCTGTAGGTGCTGTAAGTCAGATTGCACCATGTGGTACCAAGCACCCCACCGTGGCAGAGTTCTGCCTCATAGCGCAGACCTGGTACCAGGCTGCAAAGGCCCTGTTTGGTAGGGCACTTGTGATCATGTGAGATTGGGTCAAGACTAGCACATGTCCCTTTATAATGTGGGAGAGCCAAAGCCAGTGCCGGGCCTCGAGAGGCGGAGAGGAGCAGAATGATTGGATGGCATAGGCGAACAGTTTCCTGTGCCCAGGGAAGAGTTGTGTGGTAAGGCCTAAGCTCTGGAAAGATCTGGAGAGACAGAGAGGAGTGTGTGGTTGAGTCACAGTTTAGGGGCAGCCAGTGTGGGCTATATGCAGTGTGTGGTACGAATGAGGGAAGGAACTGCAATCTTCTTTTTTTTTTTTTTTGGTTCTTTTTTTCGGAGCTGGGGACCGAACCCAGGGCCTTGCCCTTCCTAGGCAAGGGCTCTACCACTGAGCTAAATCCCCAACCCCGCAAATCTTCTTGAAGGAGAAAGACACCTGCCTTCCCTGCTCCTGCCGCCTCCTGGCCTAATGGTCTTTGGCCATCTCTAAGCACCCTGGTTCCCTAGGTAAAGGGTCCCCTTGGCCAGAGACAGATGCTTATAGGATGGCAAGGCTGGACCTCACTCTAAGAAAAAAAAGCTGAGGCTTAGGAGCACACCATTTGAAGAAGGAGGAGAATAAAGAAAGAGGGGGTAGTCTCCAGGGCCTAGAGCCTCAATACTGTCCATACGAGGCCCAGGAAACCAACCCAGGAACATCTTTCTGCCATGGATGGCAGGCAGAAACAGGTCGTAGAATATGGGGACATAGTGGCTATATGGAGGCTTTAGATCCTGGGCCCTCTTGTGCATCAAGGCCAAATGTCCTGGTGGGGAAGGAGCAGACATGGAACTCTGCTGTGCCCTCACTGTTACCTGTGTGTTGTGACTCTGATCCCAGCCTCTTCTGCAGCCCTGGCATTGTGAGACTGCCCCAGCAATGTTCTTGGGTGAAGGGATTTACCTTGACCCGTGTCTTACGTGGCACCCTTCATACTACAAGGCCTCAGCGCTGTGTCAGTGGCATTTCATATGCGTTGATCCATTTATCCTCTCGGTCTCCTGCCCCCTTGCGGATGTGTTAATGAGTGCATATGTTGATTTGTATGTGGGAGCATGGGTGTTGTGTGTGGGTGTGAGTGTACCCATGTGTGTTTGCATGAAATACCTAGAGGTTTTTTTTGGGGGGGGGAGGGGGTCCTGGAGCTTGTAGAGTAGGCTAGCCCAGCTGGTCTGTAAGTCCTAGGGATCTTGCCTGTTCTCGTTTCCCCAGTGCTGGATTCTAAGTGCACACTTCCACGTCTGGCTGGGATGGAGATTTGAACTCGGGTCCTCATGCTTGCCTACCAGATCTTAACTCATTGAACCCTCAAGTATCCCACTGGTGTCTGAGCTTGCCAGTCTTTGGTGGGATTTGAATCCAGGACTGTTGCTTGGGCCTGTATGCTCAGCTGCTAACTTTTTTTACCCTTGGCTTGGATGAGAAAGGGCAAGGTCATGATTGGATTGCCTGTCAGCACTTGGGTGGCAGAGGCAGACAGATCTCTGTGAGTTCAAGGCCAGCTAGAGCTACACAGTGAGACCGTTGCCTCCTAAACGGAAAAGCCTAGGATAGGTGGTTAGCGAGGAGGGATTCTCAATCACTCAGTCATCTCTCCAGCCCCAGGGAAGAGGGATTCTTTGACAACCTGGCCAATACTTAGTCTGAATCAAGACCCCAAAGTGCAGGGCTTTGTGGGGTGCAAGAGCTCAATGCTTGCCCATAAGCTGGTTGCTGATTCCTTGGGCCTATGGAGTATTGGCTGGCCCTCCCAAGGCAATGATTAACCCTGCCGAGTTGGTTGAGCTGTCTGCAGTAGACCTTTACCCTGGAGAATGGCAGCCCTGCCAATGTGGGTGTTTCTCTCCATCTGTTCTTTCTTCATCTCCCTTTTATTACCAGGCCAGGAGCCGGCGGGGCGGGCGGAGAGCCGCTAGGAGACTCGACAGCTGACTTCACCCACTGCTCCTTGCCAGCATCAGTCAGCCCTGCCCTGAGATCCCCCTCGCCCCAAACCTCCCCAGGAAACCCACCCTATATAGAGGATCCTGCAGGGATGAGTCTGTTGTGTGTATGTGTGTGTGTTTGTGGGGTGCTGTAGAGTCACTCCCAAGTATACTTCACTGGTCCCCAGGGACCTCCTTGAGACCTCCTGTCTACTTCTGTGGACAAAGGCCAGCAGCCACAGGGATAGCCTTGGCTAAACCTGGTGGGTGAGGAGTGGAGGAAGGTAACAGAGCAAGGGTATGGTCTGGCTGCCTAGCAAGGCATGGGGTACTGCCAGCTCCCTTGAAGGTCAGTGGGTATCCTCTTTTATGTTGAGAAACCCCATATGCGTGTGTGTGCGTGTGTGCGCGTGTGTGCGTGCGTCCATGTGTTTAGATGTTCATGTATGCTCATTGGTATACACACACACATGCCTGTTAGGGTGTGCATATGAGTGTACAGTGAGTCTGTTCTTCCCCATTGGACACAAGCAATCAGCACATGCCCATGTTAGCTCTCTTTGCCCTGTCCTTCCACCTTGGTTAGGCGCCACCATCTCCAGCTGCTTGTTGTGTGGCCTGAAGCCACTCATGCGTGCACAATGCCTCCTCAATGTCCTCCTCATCCGTGACATGGAAGCTTCCAGACAGCTGCTGTATACTGCGTTGACGAGACCGGAAGGTGGACGTGTACTCTACTTGTGACAGGGGTCCTGGAGAGGGCGGTGGATAACTGAGTGTGTATGCCCTGTCCTCTGCCGTATGGGAGGGCGGCAGGGAGTTAGTGGCTTCTCTCTGTTTATCTGTCTCTGCTTTGGTTCTGTGGCCATGACAGCGCTGGATGGAACAGTGTTTGAGGGTCTTGAGTGTCAGTGAATGTCTACCTGCAGCAATGTCATGTGACTGCCGTTGCCAGGAGAGGAGCTAGCTGTTCATGCTTCCACAGCTCAGCCTGTGAGTTAGCAATGACTTGACTAGAAAGCTGCTGGCCGGGGCTGCGAGAACCCTGGCTTTTGGTCAAACGCTGTACTGAGGTGAAGCAGCAGTCCAACACCTTTCCCTGGGGACAACCCTAAGGCCGTCCGAATTTGCCCAGAAGAATACAAAGAAAACCTGAGCCTTATTTGCCCCCCACCCCCCAAGCTCCATCAGTGACATCCAGAGGGTTCTGAGTAACCACGGGCAACGGAAAGCCAAGAACACCGGGAGTGTTTGCTCCATGCCACTGTTTTCTGATTAGTCACTCCTGGCTAATTAGCCAGTGACAAATGGGACAGTAAAGCTCTGAAAATACCCATCAACCATCTAGAGTCCTTGCGCCACACGGCAGACTGGGCCTGACCTTTGGTCCTGGGGACAGACATCTGGAGGTGAAAGTTGAGCAGGGCATGTTGGGTAGCAGTTTCAGGTAGATGCCTCTGAGACACACATGGGCCTTGCGTATGGATTGCCGCTTTACCATCCTTCCCTTCCGACAGTGTGTGGAAGCAGTGACGTTATCTGTGGCTATTTTGTGGCTCAGGCTCGCAGAAAATTCTGAGCATTGGTGACTTAAGGCTGATGTAACAAAATTCTCCCAAGCATATCCTCTTCTATCCCTGGGGTGGGACAAGTCCGAAATGGGTCTCGTACGCTGAAGCAAGATGGAAGGGTGTCCCTGTACTGGCAGTTATCAGCTGCAGGCAGTGCCACTGCGGGGTAGAGGGTGGGGGAGGTAGGATTGTGGGTCCTTTTCTGTGGGCAGAGTGGTCTCTGCTTCTTTAACGTGTGTCTGTGACTTCACATCACTCCTGGTTCTTCCTCTCTGTCTCTTTCTCTCAGGGGCCCCGAGATCACCCTGATAATCAGGCCTCTCCCTTGCTTGTTTCACACCCACAGAGGCCTCCTTGTCACGTTAGACAGATTCTGGGGAATAGTGAAAGACCATTGTTGAAGGGCAGGTCTTTCACCTCATCCCGGAGGCATTGGTCCTCAGGAAGAGGAGCCAAGCAAGACGTTCTCCCGCTCCTCACCGCCCATCGATGTTGCAGGTTTGGCTTATGTCCTGACTTGCTAGATCTAATAGGCAGGTTTCTTACTGTGTATCCTCTGGTCCAGAGCAGGAGCTGAGACCTCAAAGAGGGGTAGAGGGCAAACAGAGTGTTGGCTGCGTTTCTTTGGGTGGCCCAGTCCCCAGGAGGGGCAGGAGAGGTCCTTTCGAGACAGTGATCCATCTACTGCTGCCTGGGGAATGAGGAGGTGTTGGCATAAAGGTGGGCTGGCGAGTAGGAATTGCCAAGGTCACTTGCTTGGCTTCTAAGAATCCAGGACCCTGAGCCTGGACCTCGATCCGTTTGTTAATGGAAGCTATCTCTATCTTTCCTGATTGTAGCTTTCGCACCCAACTCTACTCTTTTGGAAGGTGGGGGTTTGGCGATCTCCGGGCACCAGAGTAGGTTAGGACTCTGGGAGATTCACTGGCCTTGGCCCACAGCGATGTGGGAAACAGGCCTCTGGCCTCTGGGCAGCCATTTGCACTGAGGAAACCCTGGCTCAACATGCTTTCCTCCTGCTCATCCAGAAAGGGCAATTGTTTTAGACTTTTCTGGTGAACACTCTATATTCTCTTACTGCCCCGACTGGTGCCAGTCTCAAACAGGGCAGGTGACTGTGACACATGGTGGCTCCCTCTGGCCCAGTGATGGGTGAGGTTGCTTGGGCCAGCAAGAAGACTTGTCGCTACAACCTAGACAACAGAATTGGACATGCACCCCAGCCTCAGTCAGACAGACACACCATGAAGGCCTACCATGTTTGCTCTGTGGGCAGCACAGCCAAGATTCTTCCTTGGAGTGGAAAAATCAAAGAATGAAGGATGAGCTTCGAATTAGCAAACAAATCACCGGAGGGAGGGCTGCCCTCAGCTTCCTGCGCTAGAGCAGTGGGGCTTCTTGGGGACCCTTTGTATCATGGACCCACATCCCGTAGCTGTCCAACACCCTTCTAGGCATCAGGGCTAGTGTGCAGGCATCTCCAGTGGACTGAGAGCAGAAATGTTCTTCTCCACACCAGAGTTCAGTCTCCAGTAAGGAGGCCAGGCCACCCAGCACCGGCCGTGCCATGGCTCCTGTGCTCTCCGTTTAAGGCATTGACAATAACACTTGATGGCTAGATTATCTTTTCTTTTAAAGATTTATTTATTTATTATATCTAAGTACACTGTAGCTGTCTTCAGACACACCAGAAGAGGGCATTGGATCCCATTACAGATGGTTGTGAGCCACCATGTGGTTGCTGGGACTTGAACTCTGGACCTCTGGAAGAGCAGTCAGTGCTCTTAACCGCTGAGCCATCTCCTCAGCCCCAGATTATCTTAATTGTCCTCTTTGCTGAGGTAAATGAGAACAGTGACCCTTGTGTAAAAGCCCCTAAAAGTTTACATCAGGGGTTGGGAAAGTGTTCGGTGTGCCTGAGGACTCAAGTTTGGTCCCAAGAATCCATGAGAAAAAGTTGGATGTGGTGGCTTATGGTTGTCATCTCAGTGTTGAGGAGACAGAGATGGCAGGATGCATGGAGATGTGTATTGGCCAGGCAGCCTAATTGAGATCAGGCCAATGAGAGACTCTGTCTCAGAAAACAGTGTGGACGGCTCCCGAGGAAAGACAACTGAGGTTGACCCCTGGGAGGGAAGAGAAGAGAAGAGAAGAGGAGAGGAGAAGAGAAGAAAAGAGTCTTTCAAGTACAGTTTCCTTTGAGAGAATTTAGTTTTGTCTTTGAATAACAAGTACCAGCTGTGTGATTTAGCGTTAGGGCAAACACTCCCTCCACAAGGCACTCCTGCTAGTTATCTTGCATTCACTTAGTCTGAACATATTGAATGCAAAGGGGAAGCTAACAGATATTCAGAGAGGTGCCATGATATGTGCATACAGTGTGTGCTGCCATGTTCTCCACTGTTGTACCCAGGGCAGACATCAATAATCAATCGCTGCTCTTTCCCATAGAGCCATATCTTTCCCATAGATGCAGCTGCTGAGTCCCTCATAACACACCTCTCCCAGGAGGCTACTTCTAGGCATATCAGAAATTTGAAGACACCCAGAGGGATGAATCTGTCTGATTGCATTTATTTTGATTTTCAAAATCTGCCTTCTGGCCCAGGACTGTCACTTTGCTTCTCATTTTCCTTAGTCATACGCTTCAGTAGATATTTTCTACCATTGGTTACTTTCCTGACCTGGGTAGGCCGCTTCAGTTTTCCTTAGGCTTCAGATCCTGTCTGTAGGGTAGAGATCACCTGACTATGTGGGCAAAGCTAATAATGGTGTCGCCAGCCCAGCTGGGGCTGGGAGCATCAGGTCTGGTACTTGTCATGATCAACAGGCCCTGGTAGTGAAGTCATGGTGGCTGGAGCATGAGGTAGTTGGTCATCCTTTATCCCCTCATCAGACTGATAGACATTTGTCCTAAGTGCACAGTCTCCTTTTATGGACTCCATCCACATTAAGATTGGATTTCTTTTTTCCTTTTCTTTTTTTTTGGAGCTGGGGACCGAACCCAGGGCCTTGCGCTTGCTAGGTAAGCGCTCTACCACCAAGCTAAATCCCCAACCCTAAGGTTGGATTTTCCCACCTCAGTGAACTCAATTGAGAAACTCACTCACGGACATGCTGAGAGATTTGTTTCTGCAGTGATTCTAAATCTTTTGTCAAATTGACAATCAAGAGAGACGATTGTAATGGCAGGGTCTCTTGCACCCTTGCATGGGGTGGGAACCCCTTCCTGTCCTGGTTCCTCACCTCTGCAATTGGTGCTTCCAACTGTGGACTGTGACCCCACAAGATTCCATCTCAGATCCACAGCATCTGATGAAAGCCAGAGGGGGAGAGAAGCTTCCTCAGCACAAAGCTTTAAGAAATGTTTCTGATGCCGTCCTGTTCCAGTGAGTGGCAGGGAACAGAATTGGGACCAGATACCTGGAGAGTTGATGCTCTCCCACCTTTGTCCACTGGATAGACAGGATCCTCCCATCCCAGCTAAGGAGATTTCCTTCTGTTTTTTTTTTTTTTTTTTTGGGGGGGGGGTGGGGAGGGGGCAAGGAGACAGATGGTGACCTGCCCACTACCTGGCACATGGTACCAGACTTGGGGCCTAGAATCCCAGCCACAAGATACCCTGACACAGTGATAGATAAGTAAGGGCCTGCTCTGTAGGCAGTAGATGGATCAGGCATAGAGCTGGGAGAAAAGTTATCTGGTCTACCTTGGCTCATAGAAAGAAGGCTGGGCTGTCTCTGGGCAGGTGGTTTGATAACTTCTGTGCCCTGCTCATGGGTTCGGCGGGTGACTAGTCTCCAGTTTAGAATGGCCACGGTCATGGCTTTAAAAGCAACTGACAGTGGGTGCTTAAGTGTGTGACTTAAGCGCATCTCACTTGTGGAGAATTGGTCTTCCAGGTGCATCACTGTCTATCCAGGGTCCCGCAGCTTCCCGGTGACATAACCACTCCGACGCCAGCTAGGAGACAGTGCCGCGTCTCTTTTGGATGTTTGCTGGAATCTTCCATGGATGAGTTCAATGCATGCAGTGGCAGGGGAGGAGCTGTGAAGTAAGGCTGGAATTGTAAAATCTAGGAGGGGGTGGTTTGTGTTGTGGGTTCCCCCGGGGAGAGGGCCTTCCCGCCTTGGGGCTCTATGGCAGGGTTGTGGTTGGGAGATGAAAACTCTCTGCAGACATAGTTTGAATGCTTGTCTTCTGGCTGGTGGCACTATTTTGAGAGGCTGTGGGACCCCTTTGGTATGAGGCCTCACCAGTACAAGTCAGTCATGGGGCAGGCCTTTGAAGTGGATTGGCTCACCACTGATTTTGGCCTCTTTTCTTCTCTTCTTCCTGGTCTACAAGCTTCTCAAATTTTCCATCCCCCTACTTCCACCCACTGTCTTTGCCATGTCTCGCCCACTATGGTGGACCATGTCTGTTGAACCTTCAGTTTCGAAGGCTTCCCCTCAGGTATTTCTGTCAGAATACCCAGTGTCCATGGAGCCCCTCTGGCCTGCCCACCTCCATGGTAAAACATTGACGTCTTGCCCTGCTGAGCTCTCCCTGTACCTCAGCCTCCTCAAGTCTACAAGTCAGTGGTGACACCCCTCTGTGGGACAGGCAAGCGAGACACTGACAGCCGGGAGGCAAATGTGATATCCAGTGAGCACAGAACCCCAGTGAGCACAGAATACATCAATACAGCCTTGGCATCTGTCACGGTACCTTCTCCCCTATCTAGAGCCATTCCTAAAGAACACAGAGAGACCTGCTCCAGAGGACTCCAGAAATGGGCATTCCCCCTGTGGCTGCCGTCCCATCATGGATGTTAAAGGATCTGTCCTGTCTTTTACATCATGGAGCATGAATCTGATGCAGGCTACGATAGTAACGGGTACACGTGCAAGTACTTTGGCCTTTTGTCTCCTTTGGACACACACATTCGAGTCTGAGGTCGTGTTTTCACGTGTAGTACTAGGGGAATTGTGGGGGGTGACCCAGTATCTATCTCCATTACCTGTCTTTGTGAGACCACTATTGTTTACCATCCCTATCGGCTGACCCCAGCTGCTCCGTAGCTTTGCCGACCCTTACTAGTGGCTCTCAGTTGGTGGCCACCCTAATGATGTGCTGTGATACTTCATTGGGTTTTACTCGGGCATTGGTGGTGACGGAAGGAAGCAGGGCTCTACAGGGCAACAAGATGTAGCCATGGCAACAAGATGCCCGTTTCAGAGGATGAAATAATTCTCTTAACAGACGGTGGTGATTGGTTGCACAATCGGGTGGGTGCGTGCTTAATGCCCCTGAACTTGGCACTGAACAAGTTGAAGATGGAGGTCTGGGGATATGGGCCTGGTGGCAGAGTGTCACCTAGCACTTGCAAGGACATTGTCAGCATCGCTTAAAGCAGGCATTGTGCCATGTTGGGGTGGGTGGGAGGGGTGGAGGCAGCAGAATCAGGAGTTCAAGGTCATCCATCCTTAGCTATGCAGTGAGCTCAAGACAGTACCAGAGCTACACCAAGCCCACCCATACACACACATGCAGGCACGCACGCACACACACACACACACACACACACAGAGAGAGAGAGAGAGAGAGAGAGGGAGGGGGAGGGAGGGAGGGAGGGAGGGGAGAGAGAGAGAGAGAGAGAGAGAGAGAGAGAGAGAGAGTTTACAATAAAGAACTGGTTTGTTGTGTGTTTTCCTCACACTCGGAAAGAAAGCTTCTCACAGGAGAATCCTAAATAGAGGGATGGGTCTTCAGAATGCTGGCCAGTGCTTCCCCCAACTGGCAGGCTCCTGGAAGAACAGATCGTGTGAGCAGTTTCAGCCTAGAGGTCAGGAAGTGTGGACCTCAATGAGGTGGCTTGGTCCTGGAATCAGAGTACAGAGAGGGACAAGGAATACTTGACAGGCTGTTGTACTGGATAGACTTTTCCCGCTTTCGTAGCCAGTGGAAGCTTTTCTTCTTTTTCTTGAAGGGTTTCACTGTGCCAAAGTCCAGAGAGCTTTTCCTGGAGGTTAGGTAGGGTATGGGGCCTCTGCCTGATATGCTAAGGAGAACCGTCTAGAATATGGCTGCTAGAGGCCAATGTGATATAGGGGAGAGGTGCCTAATCTAAAAAGGGCTATGGAGCATGGAGTAGACAGGAGTGAAAGGCCTTGGGCCTCCTGGAGACATTTTGTAAGAATCAGGGGCATTTTAAAAAGTGGTGGTAAAAGACACACAGTATCAGAGTTAAGACACAGAGTATCAAAGTTAGGTCTTTACTTCTAAGAGCGCGTGGCTCTGTGGCATTTCATTCAATCTGTTCCCACTGAGGTCCCGAGCGTCTGCCACTAAATGGGAATGCCCTGTTCCTTCTTCCTAGCCTTGCTGGTTCTTTTACTCTCTGTCTCTGTGAATTGACCCACTCCAGATATTCTGTGGAGAATCAAAGGCCGTTTGTCCTGGGTGGTTGGTTGGTCTCCCTGAGCACACTGTCCGCCGTGTCCAACCATCTCGGAGCATGCATGTGCCACGCTCTTGGGTCTCGTGGCTTGGTGCTATTCTATTGGGTGTATGTGCCATGTGGCCGCGTCCATCTCATTGTCAGTGGCATATATGTTACCTCCACGCATTGCCATTTAATATGGAATGTTGCAAGAACAGAAGATCTGTCCTCTGCTTCTTGTCCCCGGGCTCCTGAAAGCGGGGTTAAGGATCACACATAATTCTATCCCTCACCTCCCGAGGCACCTCTACCCTGGCTTGGGTAGCCACTTTGCCCACGTCACCCTGAGGATGATGCCCTGTGGATCCAGGCCAGCTCCCACTACCATGAAGCTCCTGTGTCTACAGTGCCTGCACACAAGCCAGTCCCTTAGATTGAGTGTGTAAAGCACAGAGCAGAGGACATGGGAATAGATTGAGTGTGTAAAGCACAGAGCAGAGGACATGGGAATGTCACCAGAGTGGAGCTGCCCATAGCCAGCAGTAGGTCATGCCATGCTTGGGGCATGGGCACCGCCAAAGCGCCTTTCTTGTTACATTTTTGAAGCCTACCACACCTCAAGGCTGCAGAAGGCGTTAATGGGGAGCTGTACACAGTCAGCCTGTCTGTTCCTGGCCCTGTTGCCTTCTACTGTTTGTTCCTCAAGGTCCTTTGCCCTTTTGAAATCGAGGCCTTATAAATGCAGATCTCTGAGCCCTGCAGATAAGGAAGCCCCGTAAACAGAGCGTCTTTGTGTTGGTAAATGACAGGGAAGCAGTTACCTGGCAACCTGCTGCCCAAGGACCAGGGCTTCCTTCTTGTGTACTGAACGTCTGGCCCTCTGGCATACCTGAATAGAGGGTGCTGGACCACCAGAGAGGATATGCTTCCTGTGCTTGCCTTGTGAGGACGGTCTGGCTGATACCCAACTCTAGCCCCTCACTGGCAGGGTGAACAGCTTCAGAGAAAATGGCAGATCACCATCATCATCATCATCACCACCATCACCATCATCATCATCACCATCATCACCATCATCATCACCATTATCATCGCCATCAGCACCAGCATCAGCACCTTGGGTTCTTTAAGGGCTCTGAACCCATGGTACTGCGTAACGAGCGTTACCACCGCTTTTCAGCTCTGCTGTGTCAGAGCCTGTGAACACAAAACACACGTCAGCAAGGCACACCGTTTCCATGACTACTACCTTTTGGAGGCAGCAGAGAAACAACATGGAAACAGACACCTTCCAGAGGTTCTGGTGGGGTCTGAAGCGTGCCTGGGCCGCAAAACCCAAGATGTACTGTCAGCCATTGAAACTCTGGGAGCCCCAACAAGAGGTCCGTAGGAGTCCCTGCGGGCAGGGACTGACGCCGTTCCCCCATCTACTTGCCTTCATCTTCTGTTTTTCTGTCCCTCCTGTAGAACTCTAGCTTCAGTAACCTCAGTGGCTACCTCACAGCCTAGAAGCAGGGCTGGGTCAGAGGCTAACCTGGGCCAGCCACCATGAGGGCCAAGCAGAATCTGGTAGTCTACCATGATAGGCAGCCTTCAGCCAGTGGTGGTGAGGGGTGACCCACCCAGTCAGTAAGTCATTCATTCATCTGCCTCACCCAGACAGAACCAGGTACCCTGCTTGATCTACTCCCAGACCCCTCCCCTCCCCCATCCGTCTCTTCCCTTCTAGGTCCTACCTGGAGCTACAGAGTGACCTCCTTCAGGACTCACTGGCCCTCACCCATTCTTCCAGTTCTGTCAGGGAGTGGGCGCTCCCAGGTCACAAAGGGTAGACATGTCACTTGTCCCATTGGTTTTAGCGCCAAGGCCAGAGAGCTCTCCCTGGCCTCGCACAACCAGCTGGGGACGTGTTAGTGAGAAACTCAGGAGACCTGGGCAAAATAGTTGGTTCTTTGAGCTGTAGCGATCAGTGGGGGACCGGGGAGACCATGGTGTGACCTGTCATTTGTTTGCACAAGCTAGTCCTCTGCCACCCTGTCTCGGACCATCCGGGGACAGACAAAGGCGCTTCTGAGCAGAGGCTGTCCTTGCCTTGAGGAGGAGGGCACGCGGGGGTGGCTGGACGTGCTGTCTTCCAGATAAAATTATGTGCTTGGGGTTCGTCGGACTTAGGCCTCATTCATGCACTTCTGTTTGCTCAGTCAGCCGGCCCCGTACCTTGTCTCCAGTCTCCTGGGACAGGTGGGGCCTTGCTGTTCTTCCAAGGAGCGATGGCAGAATCTTCCCTCACACCAGCTCCTCTGTCTTTTCCTGTTCACAGTGTCGACTCCCGTGAGACTGGGACCGTGCACACATACATTTAGTACCTTGGCCTTGCTGGGTGCTCTGGGCATACATATCATTAGGCCTCTCTGTTTCCTCAGATACCATGAGCCTTTCATTGTCTGCTTCTTAGGTCTAATACGATCCTCCCAATACAACCCTTGAGACTCCGCTGCTGGTTATATGCCCTAGGTGCTTCGTTCTATTGAAAGACATACATATAAGCATGTTCAGAGCAGCCCCCAATCAGAAAGAATGCATGGGGCTATCCTCAGGAGAACCCAGGGGCAAGTTAAGTAAGAGTCACACAGCAAAGTACTACTATAGGGCCATGACCAGCACCACAGCCTGGTCGCCTCTCACAAAGCAGCATTGCTGAGGGAAGTGAGACCAGAGGCATTAGCCCCATCCCGTGAAATTCAAGATCAGGCAAAACTATTCTCAGTGATAGATCTCAGGGGAGACACCAGGCTGGTGAGCAGAGACAGAACTCCTCCAGCTGTCACCATCCTTGTCCGCTCACAGGGTCCTTTGAGGTGGGCACCTAGCTGGCAGGGGTGGGAGTCTGAAGTGAAATTCCAGGCCTATTTTGTCGGGGGAGGCCCTGCCTTGGAAGCACGTGGTCACTGGGAGGGCCATGCCTGTCTAAGAAGTACTCTTGTCATGAATACAATCAATGTCTTGCTAGGTAGAATATAGTAGATGTGAATGGTGAAGCGGGGCCTTGGACATGAGGTTCAGACAGGGTTGTGTCAGGGTAAGAGAGTGGATTTTCATTGTGCTTCCCTCAGCGGGCAACTTTGGACAGGTTAGTATATGAGCCTCAGTTTCCACTCCTGGGAGGAATGCATGTGTATAGTGCAGACCAGACGAAGTGTAGCCTTTCCCAGCCCAGAGCAAAGCTGTGATTCTCCCTCCTAATCCCCTTGCTCCTGGATTGCACTCCCACAAGCCTCTCCTTGGCCTCTCAGTGCCTGGCCCTTCTAAATGTTCTCATGGGCAGGACAGAGACCAGAATATATTTCTGTATTCAACGCAGGGATACTGGGAGCTGACCTTTGTGCAGTTATGATTTATTCAGTGCTAGATGACTTTTTAAAGCTGGAAGTTACAGGGAGGCCCATTTTGCAGATAAGAAGACTGAAGTCCATCAGAGGCCTGGGCCCTTCTGATGGCTGAGTTCCTGAAGAGTCTGGAAAGTTCCTGGCAACTACAGAGAGAGAGTGAGGGGGAGGGAGGGTTCTACCTCACCATGACTCTGACCATAGGTTCCCTTCTGTGGTCAGTGTGTTTGACTTTCCCGACACTTTCTGACTCCTTCTTCCCCACTGTCTCCGGCTGCATGCCTGTCTTCTGCAGGGCCACTGGGAGCTACCTTGTCGTCCTCCCAAACCCCTAGGAAAGGAGGGCTCTTCAGCATGGGCCCTGCCATCTACGTGAGGACTGTGTCCTATCGCCATATGGCATGGGCCCAGGGCAAGGGCACCATGCCTCAGCAGTGAGTCACCCTCTCTGTGTGCCAGGCAGGAGCTCCAGGGAGAGGGGGTGATCCCACCAAGTGAAGGTCCAGAGGGAGGCATGGCCCTTAGCTGGCCAGGGAAGAGGGGGGAGAGCGGAAACTTTTACATTCGTTCTTGGCTTTCCAGCAAGTTAGTGGTGATCAGCTCCCAGATCAACAACAGCCCAAACCGTGGCTCTCTCTATGTGAGGAGACAGAAGCCACAAGTAAGGCAGGGCCAGATTTGGCTACATTAACAAAGCGACCTTTGAGTACAGGAAAATGGACAAACAAACTGGTCTTTCCGTCACTTAGACTGGAAGGCCCATGACGATACCAGTGAGGTTCAGCATAGCTGGCAAGGGATGGGTTAAATAGCCTTCATATAGAAAGAGCAAGGAAAGTCAATAAGAAGCTCTGACCACCTCAGGGGGAAACACACACAGAGCAGGAAGACAAGGGTCTTACAGGCCTTGGCAGTGTGAAAGACTATTCAGCTTCCCAGTAGCAGTGACTGACACAGGTGAGGCAAACAGGAGGTACAGCTCTCCGTGGAAGCTAGCACAGACTCAGTGTGACAGTGAGCTTAGCCAGGAAGGGGCTCCCACGGTACTTCCAGTTATAGCCCATCATCGAGGGAGAGCGAAGGTAGGAGCTCAATCTGCTGGTCACATCGGCAGAACAGAGAGAAATGATGCCTGTTTGCCAGCTTTCATCTGGCTGTCTCATGTCTCATAGAGCTCAGAACCTCATTGCCTAGGGAATGGTCCCGCCCACAGTGAGCAGGGTCTTTCTACATCAATAATTACGGTGAACCTCCACAGACATCCCTGTACACTAACCTGATCCTGGCAGTCCTCAGTCTCTTAGGTGGTTTTAGGTTATAGCAAGTTGATGTCCTCACATCCTCCTGGTCCCACTTCTTGTTATCTCTCCTCCTCCCACCCAGGCCCCTGAGAATATAGAGCAGCTCTGCATGTGAGCACATGCTGTGTCCTGGGGTTCTATAATGTCATCTCCTCCATGGTGCCCTATTGCTCCACTTTATAGATGAGAAAACCAAGGCTCAGAGTGGTTCAGCGACTTGGGTGCTGCCTGCTATGGGTGGTAGAGCTGTAACCTATATCCAGGGTCTATGCAGAGTCTCTAAATGCAAGGTTGGCTGAGAGGGGTCAAATGATCTGTCCCCCTTCCCGGGTAGGCATCACCATGGTCAGTGAACTTAGTCTCGTGAGGGATTTTCTGTTGTCTGTAAGGTGGGAATATATGTGTGTGTGTGTCTGTCTGTCTGTCTGTCTGTCTATGTGATCACAGTAGACACTCATAAGTGTGCATTGAGTCCTTCCCTGCCCACTCATTCAGGGCCTCTGCATCCATGCATTTAGGGTTTTCAGGACACCATGTTGTCCCCAGCATCTTCTCTCCTTTCTATCACACACTGTAGGGGGCTCAGCTGGACCCCCACATACCCCATTTGATACCAAGGGTGCTCGTGCCTCTTCATCTGGTTAGGAATTTTCACTTGGGTAAACTGCCTGGCTCTGCGAGGCCACAAGTGGAAAAGTCCCACTCTTGATAGCCCAGGGTGTGACAAGCTGTGTGTATGTTGGTGGCCCATTCTACAGTCCCATGCTGTCAGCGTGGAGGAAATGACAGGGCACTTAAAGTGGACTGCAGGTGGGTTCACTGTTGTGACAGTGACAGGGTTCTGGGTCGAACCTGACTGGGCACCTTGTGATGGGTCACCCCAATGGGCACTGTGGGGATCCTGTGGAGTCTGTCCTTATCTTCTCCATGTGTTGTCCTCCTTTAGAGACATGGAGGTTGTCTTCGAAGAGCCCTAGGCCGCATTGGCTTGTTCTCTATGACTCAGCCACATTTCCCTAAATAACCAGGGCTGGTGGGCACCCCACAAAGTGGTATATATTATTTCCATGTCGATCCAGTCCTTCAGGCTCCACTGGGCCCGGGAAGGAGGGGCAAGGGGTGTTCTTCATGTAAACAATGCCCTGTCCAATGGACTCCTTAGAAACATGGTTGGGCAGAGAGACCCTCATCTCCAGACCCCTTCCCACCATCACACCTTCAGGAGCAGAGTGATTTGTGTCACCTGGACCCCCTCCAGGGAGCCTGTCCACACAGCCTTGGGACCATTTGGTAAACAGGAATAATATTGGCCACCTCTCTAACTCCAGGCCGGTCAGTGACGCTTGGCTTCCAAGAATACAGGAGGAAGGGGAAGAGGAGGAGGAACTTCATAGTCAAATCCCTGCTGGGCATGACCTTAGCCAGGCCAGGAGCTTGTGTCCTTGAGAGGATGTAGTGAGAGAACGCTTGACTTCTGGGATCTCCCACCCAGTAGCTCCCGATCCTGGTCAGAACCCTGTGTGTTTTGGGGGGGGCAGTTGGGGGTTCAGTCTAGAACAGGCGTGACCAGCATTGCCAAACCCAGTCAGGGTCATCCCCAAAGGAAGTCTGAACAAAACAGCCATGGCTCAGGATTCTCAGGAGTTCCCCCACTCCTGCTCTCTGGATTAGGAAAAGCACCTTAGAGAAAGACTAGGGATTCTGTCTATGTGAAACAGAGGGACCTGGGGCTGTGGCTAGGAGCTTTGTGTTGCTTGTAGATTTGCTGTGGCTTGAGACTTGCTTTGCATTAGCTGCAGTGCATGCACAGAAGGCTAGTTGTGTGACTTCCTGAGGGAGGCATGATCCACTTAGGGCACACTGGTCACAGACTAGTGGACTACTGAGTTTATTGGGGTCACTTACGGGAGCCTGGATGATTCATAGGCAACTGCGTCACTGAAGAGCCCACATGACTACTTGTGCGTGAGAAGCCCCTGCATAGCTACTCATGATAGCTGTATCCCTCGAGCCCTTTACAGAACTAGGAGGCAGCTGGACTGACTGGGGAGTCTGCTTTTTCCAGGAATGATTACTTGTAAATCTCGTCGCTTTCAGGAACTTCCTGAGCCTTATAAAGTGTGGATTACTTCCTGGGCTTATGAACTAACTACTCTTCCCCATCTAGGAGGGAGGTTTCTGGTCCAGGTAAATAGTGACATACACATACCCCATATTCCATTTGCTCCATGCCAAGCTTAGCCCACTTAGTAGAGGGGGGTTGTGTGGCTTGTGTGTATGTCCAATTCAGAGAAATGGCTAACTGTCTTGGCATCCTGAACTCTCAAAGCCAGGAGTCTCTGCATTTCTCGGTAAGGCATCCCTAGCCTCTTAAATCTGGCAAGGTGTGGATCTGTGTGTAACTTATCCTTTAGGGTTGCTGCGTCCCCTGGTCCAGCTCCCACAGTTCTCGCTCGCTGCCTTGGTTTTCCATCTTCCTCTGGGAAGAGTCCCGCTCCTGGGTCGATGTGCAGCCAGTCACATAGCATTCTCGACCTCTAGCCTCCTCTCAGTGACTTTGAGGTTCATTCTACCTAGCCTTGGGTAGGCTCCCTTTCTTTTTCTGGATTCCCTGACACACTCTTCCCTCAGCTCCAGGGACCAAAGTGTATGCTCTCTCCAGGTAGACACTGTCTCCTTGGATCTCCAGAGCTGGGGCTCTGGTTCCCAGGTCTTGCTTGCCTGGAGTAACAAGATCTCCATGTTGTGTAGGACCAGAGTCTACCTTGGAAAAAGCTCCTTTTCCCTTGAGACTCCTGAGCTGGTTGTATGTGCTACAAACGGTCTCAAAAATCTCTACTAGCCGCCTTCTCGCTTCAGACAGCACAAAGCAATTGGGGGCCAGTGGTCCTTGAACACCGTGCACGTCCATTCTCTTTCTTCTTTGTCAGCAACATTCCTGCGCAGTGGGCCTTTTCTTACTGGAGCTGAGCCTGGGTGTCCCCTGGCTGAGGATGCCCCACCTACCCAGGCCAAGCGGAATTTGCCCTTCATGAATCTAATTCCCAAGGCATACTCCTTTTCTGATGACTGCATGCCTCATGGCTTTTAGGATTCCAGAGTTAGCAGAGGCCAAGGTCCCTGACAGTGGTGGTGAAATGCACAGTAATTCTCACAGAAGGTTAACAGCAGCTCTTGTATAGAAAGGGAGCGACCAGCCCAACCCAGTTTGCCTGGGACTTCCCTGCTTACTGTGCAGAGTCTTGCTTTGGGAAGCCCCTCAATCCCCCACGTACCGACGCGTCAGTCCTCCCTCCCTTATGTACGAGTGCCAAATGGGAGGAAAAGACAAACACACAATTTAGAATCCAGTGGCCTCTGGCCCTCTTTATCAAAGCAGTAACGGTGAGGCACAAAGTAGTCAAGTTGGGACTGCTGCCTTTTGGAATGGAGCCACAGGGTCAGCAGGGTCCTCTCTGTAGCCCAGGCTGGCCCTCAACTTGCTCTGTAGCCAGGGCTGTCCTTACACTCCTCTCCTGCCTCTACCCCCGGAGTGCTAAGATTACAGGCGTGCTCCAACCCTCCAGAGGTGGAGAGGAACTCGACCTCCGTTTGGGGTCAGGCTGAGGGCATCTGCTCTCCACATTTCATAGTTGGAAAGAGGGCGTGGCTTGTAGTTTTGGAAACCAGTGCAAAAGCTACCTGTTGATTTTACAGAAGACAGTTCCGTGGATTGGCTTGTGGGGTAGGGTGGGCCAGGTGACAGGCGGGTATGGCGGCGCCCACTCACCTTGGAATAGGCTGAAGGTAGAGAGAAGTAGACCCACAGACTGCATCTGTGGGAGGTCTTGTTTGTTTGGGGGACAGATCTTGTGGAGGAGGGACAGAGGGGGAGGAGCTAGAAGGGAGACATTGGGAATTCACTTTTGACAGCATAACTGGGCTGATCGAATGGTAAATTCCAGGACTGTTGAGCAGGTTGGTCACGCAGCCCTCAAGCCAGTGCACCCTGTAGACCACTCAGGGAATAACCTGACACTCTAGCTGGGAACAGAGTGCGTGGCACTCCTTCAGAGATGTCTGTGGCAGACAGAGAATGGTCGGCAGTGCTGGTGGCCGTGACATGAGTCAGCGCTGTCCCCTGTCCCTCAGGCAAGTGACAGAGGCTCAGGCTCTCCGACTCCAGTCTCCTGCTTTGTAAGGTGTGTGTTGTTCCTGGTGATGACCGTGACAGTGAAGTCGGTTGAAGTCATCCAAGCCTTCTGTGAGCGCCTGGCCTGGGATTCAGGTTGAGCACTGCCTCCGCGACAAGCAGGGCCTCTGGCTTTGACGCTCCTCTTCCCTTCCTAGGGGTGCAGTGTAGTAACCCCAAACCCTGGGCTTGGCCTGAGACAGTGATCCAAGCTGCAGAGGGTGGCCTTTAAGTTAAATAAAAATCAGCTGAACTGAGGGGTTCCGTTCCGCACGTCACAAACGGCCACATTCTAAGTGCTCAGACGTGGGCTGGGGGGTGTGGAGAGATTGATGGGTACTCACCCGGCATGCATGAGTCTCTGGGTTCCATCCCAGCACTGCATATAAATCGAGCATGGCGGTACGCGCCTCTAAAGGTTAGCTCTTGAGAGGGGGAGACAGGAGGGTCAGGTATGAGGATTCAAGGTCATCCTAGGCTACGTAGCGAGTTACACTGGGGAACACATATAGGACTCTCCCACTGTTCTAGAAAGTCCCTGGGCAGCACTGATCTGTAGGCCCCACCCTGCTCCTGCAGGGACCGAGAGCACTGACCTTTACTGTCTCCTGGTGGCTCTGCGTTCTTTGTTATCAGGTCTGTTGGTGACTGTGTGGTCCCCTCGGTCCAGACTGCCAGCCCATCCTGGGACTGCCCTCGCTTGGCACCAGCAGCCTTCACAGCCCCAGGAGTCCCGCTAGCTGGCAGGAGGAGGTGGCAGGGATTCCAGGCCTGGCACCTGGCATGTCACTGAGCAAGACCGGCTAAGCCCGAGATAGTTCCGGCCCCGCCCTGACAGCTCAGGATGTCGGCTAGTACTTCAGGGAAAGGCAGTGACTTAGCGGGAACGAGGAAGCTGGAGGAGGCTTTACTGGACAGCAGGACAATTCTAGTTGTTCATCAGGTGACAGGGGGAGGGAGATGGTGGAGATTCTCTTAGAACATGGCATTGATGTTGGCTGAGGCCCCCCTCTGGCTGTCCATCCCTTATATGCCTGAAATTTTACTATAGGAACACTGTGACTCTAAGCCAGGTCCTGTCCCTGCTCTTGGGGCTCACAGAGCAGCAGGACAGACAGATGCACAAAGAGGCCATGCTCTAGCTGGTGACACTGAGTGCTAGGACCAGCACACTGACCTACAATAGAGGGACCATGCCATTCCTTTAAGACCTACACGGTGGTGCCCGTGACATGGCTACTGGTGCCAAATGCAGGGCATCATCATATAATGGGGTCCTGCTCGTCGTTCCTGTTTCTCTCGGTCCTCGGTCCACTGTTCCGCTTCCTTTTGATAGCGATGTTAGGAATGCCTGCTGCTTCTGGAACATTCTCCGAGTTACCACCTGATTGATGGCTAAGATTAGCTGAGCACTTAACTCTGAGTTGGACACATGCCTGACGCTTTCCCCCGACACGGCGCCTTCCCCGCCATGACCATCTCTGTTCTTCGGAAGAGGGAAACTGAGGCAAGCCATCAGGCCGGTATCACGCAGCAGCAGCCTGGGAAGCTGAGAGCCTCCTGGGAGTTCTGCCAGGCCCAGAGCATTGCGAGGGGGCAGGACTGAGTGTGTTACCATCCCTGACCGCTATGCAGGTACAGGTTCCACACCGGGGATAGGAACAAATTCAGAGGAGAGAGATGGGGCCCCAGAGGAGCACATGGGTCTCTAGAGCAGTGATGTCAACCCCAGAGGGATGGTTCCCCCAAGACTGACTTCATCGGAGCCACAGTAAACAGGTGAAGCCCTTGGGGCTGCAGCCAGGGTCAGCTGATCATCCTACCCCACTCATTTATTTGCACACAGTCCCATGGATGTGCTTATCGCCTGACGTGCCGAGCCAGGCCACAGTCATGACCTCTGTCATGCGCTGAGAAGGATTGGGTCTAGGGTCCTGTCTAGAGTGTGGGCTTCGGGTCTGATGGGACTGTGGTGTTGGAGCAATGCTGGTCTCTGAGGATGGGGGAGGGGAAGTTCTTACCCACAGCTCTTGCTCCATGTATACTAGGTAGGTTATAGGGGGCTGGGTCAGCTGCTAAGTTGAGAAAGGGCACATTCTTCACTAAGCCAATTCCCTGTGGCGCCAGGCTGAATGCCACCATGTAGCAAGCCTCTCCTCTAACCTACGGCGGCGTCACATGCTCTATCTATCCGCCGTCAGCCGAGACTGCCGGGAAGACGCCTGATTTCAAGGGAAGTTGAGCGCATCTCCAGACTGGCAAAATACAATAAACTGTACTGGATGTGGCTCACGACTGTGAATTTCTCAAGGGCACACAGCTGGAGAGAGACTAAGCCGGGAGGATTTGAATGTGTGCATGGGTGCCTTGTCAGAGCCTAGTGTCTTTTAACATTGTGTGTTTGTGTGTGTGTGTGTGTGTGTGTGTGTGTGTGTGCCTGTGTGTGTGTGTGTGTGTGTGTGTGTGGTGTTGGCATTCTATTTATTTGTGTGTGTGCGCGCATGCGTGTGCCATATCACACGTGTAGAAGTCAGAGGACAGCTTTTGAGGGATCGGCTTTCTTTGTCCCACAGAAGCCCAGGAATTGGAACTCAGGTCATGAGGTTTGGTGGCCCAGGTGCCTTTGTCTACTGAGCCATCTTGTCCTGGAACCACGGCCTCCCATCTCACCTCTGAGGTCCCGTGACACCACTTGCATTGTCTTCTCTGCTGGAGGTGGTAGAGTAGGCAGGACCTGGGTGGGGAATCAGAGGTGTGGGTCCCCACAAGCTCAGGACAGCGAGTTCTGACTCCTCCCTTCTCCTTAGACCGATATCTTTGATCCCTGCACTCTGCGGGTGGAGGCCGGAGGATCAGGAGTTAAAAGTTACCCTCACGGGCATAGTGAGTCTGAGGCCTTCCCTTGGCTCCATGAGGCCTTGTCTCAAGAAGCAAACAAACAACTCAGGTTTCCACACAGGAAATGAAGGTGGTACTGCTGCTCCCATGGGAAGGTCCCTGGGTGGTGGATGCCATCTGTCACCGACCGTAAAGGTAGGGGTGGTAGGGTCAGTGCCAGGCCTCTGGGTTCTGCCCCTTTTAGATGGCTTTGGGGACTCAAGAGTCTGTATCTATCCCTTTGATAGCTGTGGTAGACCCTGATGGCGAAACCGCAGACGCTGAAGGATAGACCCACCTCACATCAGACTGGCCACAGTTGAGGCTGGACCCCAGGAAATCTAGCACCCCAGAGCCCTTCCATTCCGCCCTTTGCTTTTCTCCTCAGGCACCCCTTCCATGTTTGCGCCCCAGCCACAGTCCTAAATCTATCTCCTAATTGTATTTTCTCCTGGGGTGTTTGCAGCTGGCCAGGTTCTCCCATCCAAGGCCAGCTCTAACCAGTGGAGTGAAGGCAGTGCTTGTAAAAGTCTCCAAGTCAGTCAGGCTGGAGGAACGGGTACATAGAAGCCCCCTCCACATTCAAAGCCTGCCCGAAAAGCACCTGTTACCTGCTCCCTGAGCCCCAGCCTGGGGCCTTGCTCATGAACAGAAATCCTTCAAGGCAACTACTTTCTAGCAAGCTTACTCCTAAGGAAACATGGCCCAGGGCTGCAGGAAGCAGTGTCTTCAGGAGGAATCTGCCCCTTGCAGGGTGGCCATGGGGCCCCTTCTCCCACCCTGAGCACTGCCCTATGTGGTTTGAGTATCCCAGACAGCGGAGCTAGGCATGGGGACTCGAATGCTGTCCTCAGGACAAGAGCGCTTGGCAGCTGGGAGGTGACCCAATGCTAACTCAGAGCAGCAAGCTGGGGACAGCAGCAGCTCTCTACTGCTACAGAGCTCCTGATGGTGGCAGTGTGTAGCAAGTAGTGCTCCAGGGCAGAGCTAGGAAGGAGCTGAGGCTCCTCTTCCCTCATCGGTTTAGTGGTTTAGAGGTGTTTGGGTTGGAACTGATTTGAAAATTTCTGCCTCTAGGAAGGTAAGTGCTGGCTGTCATAGCGTGTGACTTTGGCATTCTGATCAAGCAGTGAAGGAGGGGATGATTCCTAATGCTGTGTTCTTTTGTCTTCACGTTGATGGTGGCAGCCTTGGGAAATCCTCGGGCCTGTGTGATTGTCCCCTCATCTCTCAGGTTGGTCCTTGGGCCATCCTTCCAGTTGGGGACCCTATGGAGCAAAGAGCAAGTCCTGATCTGATGCTCTTACTCAGTTCAGGAATAGGCTGGTGGCTAATCAGGGGCGGGGTGGGGAGACAACTCCATCGGTGATGTGTTTACTGCGCAAATGTGACGATCCGAGTTAATCCTGGGGACCAGCAGGACCCTGGCACTGAGGCATCCACTTCATGGGGGGACATTGAGTGAGCAGCCAGGCAGCAGATGTAGCAGGGAAGAGAGAAATGCAGGGAGACAGCGGGGGTCGATTTGGGGTTCAGCTCATGCGTTGGAGGTAGGGAGCTCTAGTGTATGGATGTGTCCCTGGTGCCTGGGTCACACCAGCCGTGCCCCACAGGAAGTACTCAATAAATATTTGGCAATCTAGCCAACTGCGCACGGAGAGAGGGAAGCGAGCTCTCAAGTCAGCAAGTGGGTGACTGATGTCAAGCCAAGTGTGAGGCAGCTTTCACATAGCCATCCTTCTCCGTCACTAAGAGGACTCTGGCTAGAGTGGCCGCAGAGGCTCCTGTGGATACCAGGAGGCCAGCGTAGTAGAACTAGAGTCAGAGTGGGCTGATGACAGATCCACCTGATGACACAGCCCCCCCACCCCCCAGAGCCTACGTCTTTGAAATCGGTTTTGTGTCACCCTGTGGAGACGCCTCCTAGAGCCACCCCATCATCTAACGACTCACAGGAAGTGGTCTTCGAAGACACATCCTGAGAACTTGGTCCTCTTCTGTTACTCAAGAGGCGCTGGTGGTTGCGCTCAGGGCCTGCTGGGTCTGGACCTCATGGCTGTTGTCTTCTGTGATCTTCAGAGTTCAAGTTCCAGAAGGGTGATTTCATGGGGGTGGATAGCGGAAGCTAGCAGGCAGAGGATGCAGGAGAGATGGCCGGATTTAAATCCCTGGTGGCCTGGACTTCTCTGTGTTCATTTTGGTCTGTTGGGATCTGTTCCTAACCCTGGCAAGATGTGCAGGGGGGTCACATGAGGTAGCATGTGTGACTGGCTGGGGTTTTGTCTTTTTTTTTTTTTTTTTTAAATGTCTTCCACTAGACTGAATAATACCAGTTACCTGTTCTTGATTCCAGATGACTGGGGCTGGGTAGAGGGGTCTTGTATATGAAAAGGAAACCGTGTAACTTGGTCCAGGGGCTACGCCCACTGCCTTGGTTCTAATTGGTACCTTCTCGTACCCTCTCAGCCACTGGGTAGTTTTCGAGTGTGTGACTGTGTTTCTGCGTCTAGAAGGCTTTCAGATAAATGGAGAAAGGTGACTGATCTGAGTCTTGGTCACATAGCTACTCCCTTTCGGTGGCCGGCCCTGGGTCCCCTGAGCTACTACCTTCAAAGTTCTTTCCCTTTCAAGCTGTGACCGGTCCTTCTAGGTTGCAGTGGCCCCGTGATGCGGACACTCTTATCCCCACTTCACCAGACAAAAATTCAGAGAGTTCAGAAGTCAGGGAGAGCTGTCAAAGGGTGCTGAAGAGCTAAGCAGTGTGTACCCACATTCTAGAACTTTTCCCAAGCCCGCCCCACGGCTTCTTGACATGCCCCCACATATTTCTACGTGCCTTGCCGTGAACTTTCTTGGAGATGGTCCCAGGGTCTCTGCAGGAGCACCCCACAGTGTGTACACCTCACAGCGTGTACACCTTCCAGTGTGTACACGGGCTCAGTTCCCTCTGCACCCATTGTCGCTCATCCTGGAAGCCCTGGCTAGAAGCCTACAGCTCGAGGAAAGACCCGCCAAGGACTTCCCATGCATGAAACACACACGGGCTCCTGAATCCAGCTCGGCTCTGCCAAGAACCGTAGAGAAATACTGAGTTTATTTGTCTAAGAGTCTGCCCTGCTGGCCTCGGCTTCCGGAGAACCCAGCTTTGTAGAGC
Source organism: Rattus rattus (assembly GCF_011064425.1). Taxonomy (NCBI): domain Eukaryota; kingdom Metazoa; phylum Chordata; class Mammalia; order Rodentia; family Muridae; genus Rattus; species Rattus rattus. The sequence continues at coordinate 37,020,458 of NC_046170.1, forward strand.
TAAGGTCCTGTGAGACAGAAGGCTACCAGGGTCAGACAGAGGGAGGCCTTTGGGACATGAGAAGGGACTGGTGGTGCTTGTGGGCTGTGAGAGCTGACAACCCCCAGGGCTGCTGTCCAGGTGGCAGAAAAGGAAGCACCCATGGTATTTCGTCTCTTGTAGGCAGAATCTCATGTAGCCGAGGCTGACCTTGAACTTTGGGCTCTCTTGTCTCCTCCTGAGAGCCGCATTACAACCATGCACAGTGTACTGTGTGTAGTTTGTGTGGTTTGAGTGAGCACACAGCCCAGGACTCCTTACCTGCTAGTGGACCATTCTACTCACCAGCCTTGGCCTTGCTGCTTTTTATTTCAGCCAGGAAAAGCCCAGCCACCATCCTTCTAGATGCCTCTCCTCTCTCAACCTGTTTCTTCCTTATTAAATCTGAAGATTCTTTGGGGCGGACATGGGGGTAGCAGGCTGCTCTCTGAGGTCAAAGGTTGCCCTTCCCAATCTTTACATCCCTGACACCTCAAGGTTCCAGAGGTGGCAGCAGGAGGATTGAGAGGTCTTCCTTGACTACATACTGAGTTCAAGACTAGCCTGGGTTACTTGAGATTCTGTCTTTTTGTTTGTTTGCTTGCTTTTGTTTTGTTCTTGTTTTTATTCTCAGTACAGGGTTTCTCTGTGTAGCCCTAGCCATCCTGGAACTCACTTTGTAGACCAGGCTGGCCCCAAACTCAGAGATCCGCCTGCCTCCACCTTAACAAAACCAGAATACATTCTTGCTTTAAATGGTTTGTGAAGTTCTCTTTGGTTTCAGCCCATGGGTGGGGCAGTCTTGTCCCGTGTTGGTGGCTGGTTGAGCTTTCATCAGAGCTACTAGCCGTGAGCTCTCTGTTGCTGTGGTGAAACACCATGACCCAGAAATACACTTGGAGAGGAAAGGGTTTATTTCTGCTTACAACTCTCAGACCACACTGTCACTGAAGGAAGTCAGGGCAGGTACTCAAAGGAGGAAGCTCGAGGCAGGAGCTGATGGTGAGGCCATGAAGGGGTGCTTCTTACTGTCTTGCTCTCCATGGTTTGCTTAGTCTCCTTTCTTTTTTTTTTTCCCGGAGCTAGGGACCGAACCCAGGGCCTTGCGCTTGCTAGGCAAGCACTCTACCGCTGAGCTAAATGCCCAACCCGTCAGTCTCCTTTCTTATACACCCCAGGACCGCCGTGCTCAGGGGTGGCACCACCTACAATATGCTAGGCCCTCCCCCACCAATCACTAATCAAATAAGATGCTCTCTAGACTTGGCCTACAGGCCAATCTGATGGGGTATAATTCCTTCACCCCAAAGAGCTCTGTGTCCAGCTGACAGGAAGTGAACCAACAGGCAAAGATGGAGATGGTTTCTATCTCCCTTAGCGCTCCTGGTGGAGCCCCTGGCGGCCCCCTTTCCTAAGAACGTGAGTTCCTCTTTAACCTGCCTGCTCAGCTTCCTGCCTCTACCTGTCACCTTACTCATTTTCTCGCTCACATTTGTCACAGTTTTTGAATGTCCCACGTGCTTCGCGTAGTTAACCTCTCTGTCACCACCATTCTACAGGGAATCCCACCAGGGGCAGGGCTGTGGACCTACACACACACACACACACACACACACACACACACACACACACACACACACACACACACACACAATCTGGAAACTGACGCTCAGAAAGACTGGTCTAGCCAGGCCCCAGCCAGCCAGGGTCAGGACTAAGGTGGCATGTTGGGTTTTGCCTTACTGGCGTGTGTTTGTTGCCTTACCGTCCGAGCAGATCACCGGAGGACAGCAGAGATCATTGGCTGTCAGAATGTTGGCTTGCGGTGCTGCAGACATATATGTGCATGGAGGGGGAGACGGGACCCGGCAGTTCCTGTGTTTTGAAAGCAACGGAGACGGCCATGAACACCTGTGTTCTTTGCCGTTCTGCATGTGCTTCCTGTGGACAGGGACAGGTCCCTAGTACACCTGCCCTGCTTGGCACATGTGGGCTCTGTGTAAACTGGTCCTGGCACACACACGGGGAAAACACAGTGAGGCTGAGAGCCCCTGCTCTAGTCACGTTCCACGTCTCTCCAGAGTAGTAGAACAGCTTGATAAAAATCAGGAAAAAGAGTGCTTCTTTTCCAGTCATCAAAACTAGCCCAGGGCCTTCCTTCTGTTTACGTAAAATTCCAGCAAGGAGCCAGAGAGATGACTCAGTGGGCAGTTTTTGTTGGAGGATCCAAGTTCAGTCCCCAGCACCCATGTAAAAAGCTAGAGGGGGAGGGAGAGACTCTGTGGCTCACTGGCCAACCAGTCTAGCCTACCTCCTAGGTGACCAAGGAGAGACCCCGTCTCAGAAAGCAAGGTGGGTAGCTGGCTCCTGAAGAGGAAGGTGAAGCTGTCCTGTGGCAGCCACACATAACCACACACAGGTACCTGCCGTCCACACACACTCAAAATTTCAAAGTGAAAAAGTCAGTTTGGCCGTGATGACATGGGTGACCAGAGGCTGGCTTTTGCCCTGGGTCTCTTCCTTGTGAATTACTCTCAAGTGAGGGCAGGCTGTGAGCCTTGAGTCCTTTCATATGCACAGTGCTTGTCAGCTCCGTCCTCAGGCTGAACTGAGGGGCTGCAGTACCCTGGAGTCCCCACACCTCCCAGAGCCTCCAGGTCTAGACTGTCATCGGGCTGTCATCCGTATCCTCCCCCGCCCCCACCCTATTTTCTAGCAGGCTGTCTTGCTGGAAGGCTTTGCTCCACCCCCATCCCTTCTGTGATGACGCGGGGCCTGTGAATGGGCTACGATCCTACCCCGAGGTCTGGCACGCTGAGGAGAGTAAGGGATGTGGACCTGCCGCTGGAGTTCCAGGTCGCACATCTGTGTTATCCGAGCATCCCTGTTTTTCCAAAGGGACGGGGATGGCTGTAGGAGAAATCTCCTATGCCTTAGAGGCTGAGCCTTATGGCTTCCTTTAAGAACGAATGGGCCTGGGGACTTTCCCCCAAATTTGTCCTTTGGGAAATTTCTGCAGAACTTGTGTGGTGCTTCTACGGAACTTCGGGTTACAGCCAAGGGCAGCGGTTAGACATTCTTAGAAAGGGTGGTGCTGGAGACAAGGCTGAAATTCTCAGCACCTCTCAGCAGGACCCTGCGCGGGTGGATGCCACAGACAGCAGCTTTATTTGTGCAGACCCCGAGAGTTGTGCCCGCCAAGAGTTCCTTTACTGGGACAATCCACTTAAAGGAGAAAGGGTTCGTTCGTGCGTTTGTGGACTTCAGTTCATGGTCATGCAGCCGTGTTGCTTCTGGCCTTGGATGAGGCTGAACAGTGCAGTAGCATCTGGAAAAGCAGATCTGTTCACTTTGTGGTGGCTAGCAAGCAGGGTGACAAGGGACAAGAGCACACCCCCAGTGCCCTCGAACTTTCTTCTTACAGGCTCTCTTGCCGGTGTGTAACAGTGTATAGGTCCTCCTGGTCCTGCTGTGGAGAAACGGTTCAAGGTCAGGGTCTCCCCCAAGTTTATGAAAGTCCAGAGAAGGGTTCTGTGTTCCTGTACCGTTGAGAGCTCACTTTGCTGTGCGTAATGTATGCCCCGGACCCCGAAACTTCTTCCTTTTCTTCTTTCTGAAGAGGACCCAATGGGACCTCCCCCAGGGTCCCTTGGAATGGCAGTACCTGTAGGCAGTTCCAGTCCCACCTGCCCGGCTGTTAACTGTTTTTAGACAAGTCCGAGGATTCTGGGTAGAATGGAGCTGACTTGGGGGAAATCTTTGAGTCACTCATCAACTGTTTCAGTGGCAAAGGCACGTGCTGGGACAGATGCCAGGCCCGGGGACCAAATTCCCACCTTTCCCATGCTCGCAGAGAAGACGGGGCTTGGAAGGGTCGGGATACGGAAATAGCCAGCCTTGGCTCTGTTACTAAACTTCTTGAGGCATTTAGCCATAAAAGGGGGCAGCTGCCAGGGCTGGCTTCCTGATTGATGAGCCCTCTGTATGCCTCCTTACTGTCTTCATGCAGCCCTGGGATGGCCCTGCTGCAGGGTCTTTTTCTTTGTAAGAGAGGGGTCCAGCTGTAGTGCAGCTGCTGTTACAGGTGGGCAGGGTCCCCCACAGCTGTGCATCAGTGGGAGGCCAGACCCTCGAACCTGCTGGCCTTAGCCCCATTCTGCATGATGCATACCAACCTGGAGTTGATAAACGGACCAGGACCGTCCACGTCTCTATATTGGTGGTTGCAAGAGATTGGATCATGGTGGGAAGCGGGCAGCCTGTGACCTGTCATGGCCTCTCTCTCCTTTTCCTCCGGGTGACCATAGCTCCCTTGCTTGCCGTGGCACTGCAGTGTGGTTGAGTAAAGTCCAGCGCTCAGCTGGGGCTAGAGTGGTCATGGGTTGCGGGGAGGATGGCTATGCTTAGTGAGGGTGGGGCTTGTGGTGGGTGGGATTTGGTGGGGTGGGGTCGGGCTTTGGGCATAAGGCCTGAGAGAGTGGGATCCGACGGGTGGAGTCCGTGTTTTTGATGTAGGTATCTTCCTGTTACCTCATGGGAAAGGCAATAGGACAAAGGCTTTTTCACAGTAATGGGAGGATAAGAGGTCCAAGTGGTAGACCATGTAGGTGGTCCGCACAGTGGGGCGTATCCAGCCACAAACAGGGGTAAGGCAGGGCCTCAGCTCTGAGCCTGTGTAGCAGTGTTCTCAATAGACAGATTCACCCAGGCAGAGTCTAACGGGCAGGTGATGGTGGTTTTCTGTCAGGTGTTGGCTTCTTGGCATGATGGGTGTCTCCTGCGTCGCAGAGGGTTCTTTCCGAGTCCCTGGCAGTCCGGCCATCGGGAACACAGATGCCATACTGTCTGTCCTTGACCTTCTCAGTGTGCCCTGGCCACCTGCGCTGGAAGGGGCTTCCTGCCATGCCATGTGGCGTCCTCCTGGAGACCAGAGCAGGGCCTCCTGACTGCCTTGCCACCGTGATGACACCAAAGGACCCTGCCTTGCGTTTCGGCTTCCCTGGAGGGGATGACTCAAGTCCCACTCAGCCGGCTGCCAGAGTGACAGCCAGCCCGCTGCTTACAACCCCGGGCCAGCATGAGGCTTCTGCAGCACTCAGCGGCTCCAGTCTGGAGTGGTTGATAGAGGGACTTTCCAGATAGCTTTTCCTTTTGGGGTGTGGGAGCCCCCCCATCCCACTGGAACGCATGTCTTGAGTCAGCCTGGAGCCTCGTCCTGGGGGGCTGAAGACTCATGAGTCATGTGCTCATCACCATGGAAACCAGCGATAGGCTGGGATGGCGGAGCTGATCTCTGAAAGACAGGATGGCGAAGGCTGCCAAACGAGCACCCCTCTGGATGAGAAGCCTGAGAGAGCAGATAATTAATATAAGCATTAGCTCGGGAGGTCTTGGGGTTCGGGGACAGGAACACTGGTGAGGGACCCTCCAGCCACCTGCTCTGTCTCCTGTTCAGGCCTTGGATGCTTTCGAGCCAGACTTATCCCAGAATCCTCTGTTTTCTGGAAAACGCAGGCCCTCTTACACTAGCCCATAATAGTCCCATAGCAGAACACTGCGGCAGCTCAGAGATTTGTCCCCACCTCTCACAAAATGGCAGTGTCCCCAATGCACAACTCGCAGTGTCCCAGAAGGCTGCACCCCCAAAAGCCAGGACCTTGGGTGGTGGACATCGGTGCCCTCAGCACCCAGCACATGCTGACCCAACATGGAGCTCAGTCCAGAAACTCTAGCGACAAAGCCCACCTTGTTAGAGTGTGGCCGGAGAGTAGCGCCCAGCGGAGAAAGCAGTAGGTCCCTCATTCCTGGCCAGGGCTCCCAGGACTCCTTAATATCTCTCTAATGAGAGTAATTTGGCAACAGCAGAAAACACGCTCTAACCCTTTGTCCCAGTAATTCCATTTCTGGGAATCTGGCCTAAAGAAATAAACCTAAATATAGGCTAGAAAAACAGGCTTCCCAAGGATGTTCACTTCAGAGTTGCTTATCGCTCACGCAAAGCAGGACGGCCGCTCAGTCAACGACAGAGAGGGCAGGCGCAGAGGGAGACTCGGAGTGGATGCTCCTAGGTGTATAGCACAGGCTTGATTTGGGACTCAGCAAAAAATTTTGTTTAGGGCCGGCGAGATGACTCACTGGGTAAAGGCGGCAAGCTTGCTGTAAAGGCTCGATGACCCGAGCGTGATCCCTGGGTGGAAGGAGAGAAGTGACTCCCACAAGTTGATTGCCACATATAAACCGTCTGTGTGTGTGTGTGTGTGTACACGCACGCATACACGCACGTGCACATTAGAGAGTAATACAAGTTATGGTTAAGAATAGTCAGGAGAGCCTGGTTTAGTGGGTAAGAGACCTCGTTTTACAGAAGGACACGGGTTTGAATCCCCAACATTCGTGTCAAGGCCAGGCATGACTACACATACCTGTGACTCCCAGTGTCTCAGGAGACAGGTTGAACCCCATAGGGCAGAAGCCGAATCAGTCTAGACAAAAGCAGGCCAGCTGCAGGTTGAGTAAGACCCTGACTCAAGGGGGTAAGCAGAAAGTGATAACTTTATCATGGGGCACCCGATGTCCTCTGGCCTCTGTGTACCTGTGCGTGGCTCATGTGCACAGCACACACACACAGAGATGCAGAGTTACGAACAGTAAAAATTAAAATGAAAGAAAAAATACTTTAGTGTATTAATGAATGGGGGGATGAGAGAGGGAGGGAGGGAAGGATGGACAGGGAACTGAATATAGGTTCTCAAACATGCTGACCAAGCACTCTAACACTTGGTGGTATCCCTCGCCCTCTTAACATTTTATATCGTGGCCACCTCACCTGCCTAGGCTGGCTTTGAACTCATCCTGTAGCCCTGGCGGGTCCTGAATTGGTGATCTTACCTCGGCCCCCTGGGTTTATGGGTTTGGACCTTCAGGCTGGGTTCGCGAGTGATCCTGATTTAATTTTATCCGAATGCTTAAACTCTGTCCCTCACCTTCCCACGCTGCATTTGTTAGTCAAGTGTGAGTTGTCATTTACATATAGTGACATCCACCCATGAGCGTGCAGCTCCAGGAGAGCCGATGGATGGTACCACCAGGAGGAGCAGGCATTTGGGGTGAACTGGTTCCAGATCACCCCAGCAAATACGCCCTGCCTTCCTTCCATCAGCCCAGTCCACCCCTGCAGCCCCGAGCTTCCCGTCTGATTCCACCAGGGCACCCTGGAACCTTGCTCGCGCTGTGAGCCCGATTCTTAGTTGTGCCCGAGAGCTGCGTTTCCCATTTTCCCTTGGGAAGTCTCAGTTGTCCTACTTTCTGATTCCCCTCTTGTCTGCTGGTGACTCTGGCTCCTGTGTCATCATTGCTGTGGGTAGCATGGTCTCAGTGGGTGTGACACATCTGCCCGCACATGTCATCGAGTTTCCTGTCCCCGTGAGGACCCTTTGGGAGCAGAGGCAGCAAGGTAGCTTAGCCTGCGGTGACCACAGAGGAACCTCGTATGTAGAGGAGAGCAGGGAAGATGAGAACAGTATCCTTTGAGCCACACCGCTTTGCCCATCTGTAGTGTTCCACACTAGTGTGCCAAGGTGGCCCTGACCCGAGGACCCAATACTTCTGTGCTACTGCTGTGGTCCAGGCCCTGGTCGGTCATCTTAGTTTCCCATTGGCCCCGTTGTGTCCCCAGATCCCATAGCAAAATCGCTCATCCTGGGCCCCTAAAACCTCTTCAGCTGGGCTCAGGCATTTCTCGTCCTCCATGAGTGCTGGACACCTCTTTGGCTTTGGACACACAGACTTGTTAGCCCAGGCTGGCCTCACGTGCTCAGCCCTTGTGCCTCCAATGGCAGGTAAACCTCAGGATGTCTGGCTTGGGCACATGTCTTGAGGAATACTTTGTCTTCACTCGGGTTTTGGAGTTTGGGGAAGAGGGACGAGGACACTGGAGATAAACTGTATCTTCAATATTGTTCCAGATGCTGAGCTAAGTAAGCCCTTGGCAAATTAGATCCCCTGGAATATTCTCCACAGTTCTGTTTTACGAAATTACTGTCAGAGGAGCCAGGTTCAGAGAGGTGCTGTAACTGACTTAATGACACACAGCAAGGGGTTCAAGCATAGGTCTTTAATGGCTCTGAAGACTGCTTTGGGCCAGGTGCTGAGTCAGACAGTGGAAAAGCGATCAATCTGGCTTTTAAAAACAGCGCACGCTTATTTATACCCAGCCTTTTCCCAGAAAGCCTTGCTCACAGGTTCAGCCACAGGCTGCTTGTGGACGACCAGACCAGGTTGTAGAATGGAGGTGGCCTGCAGCAACCTCCACGTACCGGGTGGTTTGCACAGGTGGACATCATGCTCTGCGGGTCCTGCTGGAGAGCAGTGCACTGGTGGGCAGGGCTTGTGGCCAGCCACCTCCCACCAACCCTGTCCTCCTGGCTCTGTTCTCGGTGATGCTGCTGGAATTTCCTGCAGCACCTTCCCCCTTGGGGGTGTGATCCCTACACCCCAGAAGTGCTACCTGAGTTGCGCCTGACTGACCTCTCCCCTCAGCCCTCTCCCTCGCTGTTCCCCAGGCCTTTGCATGCAGTCCTTGGTTTGTGGCCCCTGTCACCGTGACCGTCTTGATTGCTGCATTCGATACTCGCTCTTTCTCTCCACCCCCTCCCCCATGCTTACTCTTTTTTGGGGGGGATGGTCTGTTTGTTGTCTCTTCACCCACACTGGACTCTAGTTTTATGCAACACTCACCACGACTCCTAGAATATACTAGAAGCTCAGTGGATATCTGTTGAACCAACCTTAAGTTGGTCATTCACTTAACTTAAGGCTGATGACCACCCGCACCAGGGGGGCCGAGGCAGTTTAGCCATCAGCTCTCCCCACCGCCACTACGGGTCGGTTGGAAAAGAAGAAAACGATCAGAGGCCTAAACGTCTGTGGTAAACTGCTCCCCAGGCCATAGACTTCAGTTGCACCTTCCTCTTTCAGCTTAGGCATAGTGCACACATTCATTCCGTCTTAGCTGTGGGAAGGGCACAAGACCTGTGTACTCCACGGATGGCCCTGCCACCTCCTCCCTAAAGTCATTGTGAAATTCCACTCCTGGAGTTCCCGGAGCAGTACGTGCACACGAACGGTCTGTGGGAGGTTGCTGTAACTATTAGCTTGCTATAACTTTTCACTGATTCTTCTGACCTCTAGCATTTTGGAGGTGGGGTGTTGAAGACCCTAGCAGGGCCTGATGGCTTCTCTGAGACAACAGGACTCTCTCTCAGAGGCAGTGTGGATGGATGGCTTCAGGCCTGTCTTGCCTTCCCCTACCACTGACCCATGCTTGCCTTTCTCATGCTCTCTCACATGCAGCTGAGCCATGTGGTGGTCCAGGCACCGAAGAAAGATAGCATGTGCTCTGTGGACTTTGGGGGTGAGGAAGCAGGATGGGTCAGAGGCTGCCGCTGTAGGGAGTGACCGTAGGAGCCTTCGAAGGATGCTGTGCTGGGGAGGGATGCCGAGATTCAAGCTGTGCCCTGTGCTGAGTCCTGTGGTCATCAGGGGATGATCCCCTCCACCCCCCACCCCCGTCACCCTTGACTTAAGGGTTCCCTTGCCTGCTCTTCATTCTGCACCCTAGGTGTGAAATGAGTTCCCTCCACAGCCCCTCTCCCACAGTGGGATGCCGCCAGCCGAGAGCTGGTCCTTCCTTTGGTCCCTGGGTAGACTCATTTCTGTACTTATGCTGTCTGCTCACCAGCTCTTGTTTCTCTCTTTCTCTTCACCACAGCCGTCTGGGTACATGGAAAACTCGGTCTCCTACAGCGCCATTGAAGACGTTCAGCCGCTGTCCTGGGAGAATGCCCCGAAGTACTGTTTACAGCTCACGATCCCTGGAGGGACCGTCCTGCTGCAGGTAGGGAGAGTAAGCATGAGCCAGCAGTTTCCTGACTCAGGAGGGCAGGGGGAGGACTGTGCGCGGATTAAGCACCTGCTGCATGCTGCCCACCCCACCGTCTAGGAGCATGCTCGTTCTCCTGAGACTGTGAAAAGTGAATTCTGTAGCCTCTGTTTTGGAAAGCGGGGAAACTGAGTCCCCGGGCCGGTTGTCGGGCCTCAGAACTTGTGAGGATTGCCTCGTCATGAATCCTCTCTTTGCTGGACTTTAGTGAGGATTGTGTCCGGTATCTTTTTGGTTAGTTCGGTTTTGTTTTTGCAAACGATGGAAACACCGGCTCTGTGTGTCTGGGAGCACGTGAGTCGGAAACGACACGAACATCGTTCAGACGGAAGGTTGAGCGGGAATTGGCCGTGCTATTCAAATTGCTGAGAAGGCCAGGAGAGGACTGCAAAGAACAGCTGAGTCCGGGGTCAGGTGACAGATGATGTCATCAGGACTTAGTTTTTGCCCCTCCCTCTATGTCAGTGTTGTGGCGGGAAAGGGGGAGGGTAGCCACCCTAAGGAACAGCTTAGAATTCCTAATTCTATTAAAAGAGCTCTTTTCCTTCCCCCCAAGCCTCATGGGAGACCCAGGTTGGCCCTGCTAGCCTTGGGAGTATGTTGTGCTCTGCCCTCTGTGACCCTGTCCTCATCCTGAGCTTCCCGGGTCTGTCTGTTGTGTCCTTGTCTTTAGAGGGGGACAAACCAGCCTCTGCTGTGCCTCCCTTGGCCTCTTTGCCTCCCTTCTGTTTCCCTTGCCCGGCTGATGAGTCTAATACTGGGTCTTTGCAAGGCTGGGCAATGCCAGGCCGTGTGAGGCCAATTGACCCCATAAGCAACCATGGCCAAGACGAGGGGGACCCCGAAGGGGACAAGGGGGACCCCGAAGGGCAGCAGGACAGCCCTTCTGGAATGCCTTTTTTGTTCAGTTATGTGGCTTCAAGCCTGCCCCTTTCTCTCTGGGCCCTACAACCCCATCCTCATCCTCCTGTCAGCCTCTGGGGAGACTGAGCCGTAAACACATGATTATCAAAGCTGCAATTCAGACATGGACATGTCCCATGTCCCGGGGGACTGGGAGGAGAGGGGGAGAGGAGGGTGACTCACTGGGTCTCGGGGAGACAGCTGCGCCCAAGGGATATGCACTGATGTGAGGGTGCAGGGTGATGAGTATGACGGTGCCCTGGAGGGGGACACACCTAGTATGAATGTGGGACATGGGGCTCTCTGGTAGGAGTGAGGTTGATGCCCATCACTGTGTCTAGATGATAGGGTCTTGTCAGCTTCCGACTATATACTGAGGGCATTGGCGAGCTATAGAAAACCTTTGAAGGGACCGGACACTAGACAACAGATCAGGGGCTGAGAGGCAGAAGGCTGAACACTGGGAAATAGCCAGGGAGCCCTGTTTTCTCTGTTGATGGTGGCTCCCATGTACTAGCAGAATGGCCTCTTGTTTCTGAGGCTAGAGCATCCCCATGGGTCAGAGGAGTAAGATGCTGGCCAGCTCTGGGCATGTCCCTTTAACCTGGCCATGGCCCTTGGCTGGTGGTAGTGATGACTCTCCCAGGCTGCAGTGGGCTGAGTGACGAGTCAGAGCTCCCCCTGCGGGCTGACAAACCAGGCTGCCCCAGCGTCCTCCACACTTGCCGCCCCTGCTTGGTAGCTGCTCAGCCAGAGGCAGGAGCAGCAGAGGAGGAGAGAAGAAGGAAGGAGGAGAGAGGAGAGGAGGCCACACCAGCTCCCGCTGTGATCCGGAGCCTAACTCAGGGAAGCAGCGCGGTCTCCCTTCAGAGAGCTAGGTGGGTGCAGTCTTGCCCCTGCTCACCCCTTGGGTCTCTCTCCTGCTTGTACCTCCATCAGGCCAAGGGAGGCACATTAGCTTGGCTGCCTGTCCCTGCCTCCTCCCTAGATTCCATAATTGTGTATTATGTTCCCCAGGGCGAGGCCAGAGCTGCTGGTTAGGGTCCCTGCTGTGCGTTCTGGTCCTCGTGATGTGTGTCACGGAAGCTCAGCCTTGGCTTTGTCTTAATTCTTGAATGACATACTATTATGACCCAGAGCCCAGGTGTCACCAAGAACATCCTCAGTGCTAGGGACAGATCTTCCTTGTCCCCGTGTAGGAAGCGACCTGGGGAGCAGCCAGTTAGGCTAAAGGGTCACAGCCCGGGGGTCGTGGCCCAGTGGAAGCTGTTGCAGAATGGCAGAGGTCCTGGAATGTTTTGCAGTGAATGTGAGCACTGCAGCCACCAGTCCCTGTGGTGACGTGAGTTTGGGTTTAATTGACGCTATTGATTGGAAACAGTGCTTTCTCCGTCCTGAGCCACACTGAGTGCCAGGGCTCTGCTCTGCTCTGTTTTCTAGCCCTCCCATCATCCCCCTCTGTCTCTGTGTCTGTCGTTCCTTCTTCCGTCCTCCCTCTCTCTCTCTAGCTTTTATTGTTTGCTTCTTTAATGTCTCCTTAGCCTCAGAGCATCCATCTCTGTCTTCCTCCTCCAATCCTAGTGTCCTCCCTGTTTGCATTCTGGATCTCTTAGATCAATAGCCTGTCTTACTAGAAGTCCAGCCCCTGGGGCCTGACTTGCAAGTTCCAGAAAGGCTGAATGAACCTTCCTATGGCGTGCCTCTTAAGTAGCAGAGTGTAAGCCTCCAGTAGGTGCAGGAGACAAGGTGCCAGTGCCCAGCATGGGAGCCAGTCAGTGTTCCTGGGCTTTCTGTAATTTCATTGTGAGCTCCCTGAGCACATGTTAGATCCCCCCCCTCCCCTCCTCCCTCAGCAACAACAGAGGCCTGCTAACCTTGTCTTTCCCTTACTGTCCTCTTGTGAGCTCCACTGTGAGGAGGGCAGCTTCTAAGTACCTACCTTGTGTGTCCTGTTTGAGGCACCTTGCTGGTGGCTTCTGGTTCAGTGTTAAGCACTGAGGAATGATGCAGTTCTAATTCCCTTGAGGAAGAGCAGACAGTTAAGTAAGGAGGGAAAGTAGCCCCTCCTTCCTGACAGTGTCCCCACTCATCATCACTGGTCACGAAAGCCCCATGGGAGGGGGGTTGGACAACTGTTTACCCCACATACTAGTAACTGACAGGGACAGGATGGGTTCCCTTACTGCAAGTGAAGGAGAGAGAGGGGGGCGGGGGGAGACAGAGACAGAGACACAGAGAGAGACAGAAAGAGAGACAGAGAGGGGGAAGAGAGAGACATAGAGAGACAGACAGAGACAGAGAGACAGACAGAGAGAAACAGAGAGAGACAGAGAGGGGGAAGAGAGGGGAAGAGAGAGACAGAGAGTAACAGACACAGAGAGACAGGCAGACAGAGAGAGCAGAGAGAGAGACAAAGAATAACAGACACAGAGAGAGAGAGAGACAGACAGACAGATAGAGAGACAGAGAGACAGACACAGAGACAGACAGACAGAGAGAGGGGGAAGAGAGACAGAGAGGGGAAAGAGAGACAGAGAGACAGAATGAGAGAGCGCTTTCCCGCTGCCCTTTGCTGTTTTTCCTGGAGATTGGGCCAGGAAGCTGAACTTGGGAGCAGTCCCTGCAGGCTCCAGGCTGTTTTTCTCACCTCGGACAAAGCAACAATGAACTGGAACTTGGCAGCGTCTGCTGAGGAAGTTGGGCTGGCTTGCCTGGAGCCAGCCCTGTGGGAAGTTTATCACCAGGTTCAGGCAGAGAGCTACCAAAGCCAGCCTGGGGCCATGGGGGCAAGGCAGGCTGAGGACTCCCTCTGGGGTTTCAGGGGATTCTCCTCCAAGTCACCCTCTGGCCACTCACTGTACCTGGCGTTCCCTGGGATCTGGGTTGTCTTGGTCCCTCTCTTCTGCCACCCTGGCTGCCAGGGAACTTCACAGAGACGCTCTCCCGGCTGCAGCACAGCCAGACAAACTTGTCCTCTGCCAGAAGCTACCTAGGGAGGCCTGTACTGGGATTCAAGAGTGTTGCCTGTCATCCTCTGCTGAGGGAGGGTCTCACCTTTGTCACACACTGCCTGGCTCACCCTGTTTTCCATGCTGGCCAACAGGTGCCATGTTTTTCATTGGCTGTCAAGGGGAAGAGCAGCTCCTATATCTACAGGAGCCTGCTTACCTGCTCCCTAGGGGGTACTGGGGCCAACAGGCTAGGAGCGGGATGGGCCTGAGGGCGATCCAAGTCTGCAGTGCTAGAGTGTCCCGAGCTGTGGGAGGAAGCTTCCAGGCTTCCTTTCTTCACCTATAACCAGACTTTAGTATTTGCCTCCTTGGTTACAAGTCCCATAGTCCAAGCGTGGTACTCAGGTGTCTGGGACATCCCACCACCACCATGCGTGTTTCTGAAGACTCAGCACGGCAGTCAAGAGCATGGTGCGTCAGAGCTGAAGGGATTGTTGTGAAATTTCCAGGGAATGGGTGCATGGAGGCTGTACTTACTGTGATTTAATCAGTCCTAAGATTTCCCTCCCTCCCTCCCTCCCTCTCTCCCCCCTCCCTTTCTCCCTCCTTTCTTCCTCTCCTATGCCTGTGCATCCATCCACTTGAGCGAACCTGTCCACTTGCACATTTATCTGTCAACATACATACCCCATCCATCCATCTGCGAACACACCTACACATCCATGTGCATACATGCACACCTACCTAGCCATCCATCTGCATACATGCACCCTATCCATCCATCCATCCACCCACCCACCCAGCCACCCACCCAGCCACATCCACCCATCCATCCATCCATCCACCCCTCCATCCATCCATCCATCCACCCACCTACTTTCCTATCTGTCTACTTACCTACTTCATCTATTAGTCTACACACTCACTTCCTCATCCACACGTTTACCCATCCGTCCATCTGCACGCACACCCACCCACTCACCCACTTAACACTCTGTGTCCCTATCCATCCTTCCATCCACGTAGATACCTAACCGTCTAACCACTTAACCCCTCCCTACACAATGCATCTGTGTATCCACTTATCCACTCATCTCACCCCTGTCCACTTGCTTGTGTATCTACATATTTATCTCTCCACCCACCTCACCTCCACCTACGTATTTACCCATCTACTCATGCACCCACCCACCTAGGTACCGACCCAACCATCTACCTGCACATTGTTCCAACCATCCCCTCCTTACTCCCCATGCACCCATCTAAGCTTCCTTGCCCTATATTCATGGATGCGTGCGTCCACTCAGCCGTCCTCTCTTATTTATTCCACATGCCAGCCGTTTTTCTGTTGCTCTGGGTTTCACAAACGCGGTGGTGCTCACGTACACGTAGTTTACAACCTCACAGAGCTGTAGCTTGCAGGAAGGAGGACAGCTGAACAGGGCAGGATCACGGTAGACTAGCACGGGCAGAGGGAAGCCAGCCTTGAGACAGTCATCCCGGAGAAGTGGCATTCTGGGTGTGGCCCAGGTGGCAAGGAGTTGTGCGGGCATCGGAGGGAGCAGATGAAGGTGGGGAATTCCCAGTGCAACATTAGGCCATGCTAGAACGGGATAGGCAGATTAGACAAGCTAGGATCCCCTGTACCGAGGAAGCAGCCCTAGTCCTGTGTAGCTCAAAACAGAGCTAAGTATTTCTACCGGTGCACACTGCCTGGTTCCCTGAGGATGCCGGGCCTCTGCTCTGGAGTACTCATCACGTCGTTTGAGATGTTTCTGCGGTGTCTGCATGGGACAGGGCTAAAAATCATGTACTGACTCTTAAAAGCAGAGCTTCTGCCCACGAGTGAAGGGTCCCTTTCGTGCCACAACAACTCACGCTCACTGGCCATGTCACCAAGCTGTGTGTGCTTGTACTGTGCATCAGAAGGAGTGTGGCTGGGGAGGAGATTGTTGGCAACATTGAGACAGGTAGGTATCAGGAAGGTGGCGGCAGCGGAGACCGGGGTAGGCTGGGCTTGACTCTCATCCCAAGATCAGTTGATCTTCTTGAAGTTGCCTGCTGGGATCAGAAGAGAGGGGTGTCTAGGAAAGAATCTATCTCCTTTCTCAGATTCTGGATGTTCCTTGGAGACTGTGGCCTTGAGCCCCTTTTACTACCATAGGTGGTTGGCCTGTGACTCCTCCCCAGTACTGTGATATGTTAAAAGCGTAGACAAGGGTTTTAACCAGGACTGTGTTGGAGCTGGACCAGCCTGGTTTACACTTACTCATGAGAACTGTGAGTCTCCTCGACTGAGCTAACTGTAGAGATTATTTATACCCGAGATAACACATGCCGAGGCTGGGGCTGTTTTACTCCAGAGAGCCTTTGATGAGCATCTGCAAGGTATTTGCACCATTCACTCATGGCTCAGTGTCATGAGACCAGATACTGGGGTCAGTGCTGAACAGGGCTGGGGTGTGGGTGAGCCACAGACCATCAGAGGGTGCTTCTCTCTCTGAGGCCTCTGAAGGCCTTGTGTTGCTGGGTGGCTGGCTCATAGTGAGGCTGTGATCGAGGCCAGGACTTGAGCCTGGGTCTTTCCGAGGCTGAGCTCTGGTAGATATGGGCAAGGAGTTGGAAACTTGTTGTAGGGATCGTTGAGGGAGTCCTGTGTGTGATGGGGTTCCTGAGCAGTGCTGGCAAAACAGAGGCACTAGTCCAGTCAACTATATCACCTTCTGCCAATTCCCACTATCTATCCAAGTTCATTCAGTATGCATAACCACAGGGAATGTGCTCCAGCCAACAGGGTGAGGACTCTTATACCCAGCAAAACTATCCCATACCAGCGGCCATGTCTTCAGTTCTGATTTTGCTCTTGATGGGTGCATAATTTTCTAGGAGGCAAACCAGGGCCTCAGGGCAGAAGCTGGTGGTTAAGGACTTGTGTGAAGTCCAGTTAGATGGTCTGAGATGTTCCAGAAAATGATGACCTGCCATTCTGTTCTTGTCATTCCAGGCTGCCAACAGCTACCTGCGAGATCAGTGGTTCCATTCTCTGCAGTGGAAGGTAAGTCAGGCCCCTGATGTTGGTTTGCAGTGGCTGCATGGGGGCTTAGAGAGTAATGGCTGAGAACCAGGCAGGACATAGGCCTGGTGGTAGGGAACGCTACCTCTTGGGCAGCTCAACAAAGGTCCTGCTCTTGCTGGAAGCTCCTGCCCTCTCCCTGAGGGCCATGCCTTGTGATAGGAGCAGATTCCTGGTAGGTGGCTGCTCAGCTTGGAACCATCCAACTGTTCCCTTGCTTCCAGGAAGCTCTGAGACCTGCTTCCATCAGAGGGAGGGCAAAGCCGGGGATCCAGGAAGGCTGGACTCCAGGTTCCAGAAAGTTCCTTGAGCAAGTCGAATTGAAAGCCGTGCAGAGTGGGAATTTAGCAGGGGTTGAAAACACTGGCTATGTTCATCGGCCTTGATTCCTTTTGGTGGGCTGACTTTCCGCCCTCACTCCTGTTATCACTCCTTATAGAAGTGTCGAGCTTCTGGCGTGTGTGGAGAGCAGACTTCTACTATGACTTCTTAGGCCCGGGCCAGCTCTCCTGAAGAGTTATGTTATGACCAGTGGCTCAGGTGATGAGCAGATCACAGGGCATAGTCATTCTCTCTTTATGCCCCTGGCGCCATGAGTCATTACAATGAGACTGCATTTGTTGAACAACTGCATACTGGCAGCTGGGCAAGATTTCTGCTGTCCATTTCCCCTGTGAAGTTCATTCCTGCCTGCATCAGGCCTACTCTTGAGAAAAGCGAGGTTCTAGTGTGTAGCTCAGCCTCTGACTGCGAGGGCTGAGGAGGGATTAGGGGCACTTCCTTTTCGAGGTGATGCACCCCAGGCACACCTGAAAGGCTGTGCTCGTGACGTTTCAAGAGGTAACCAAGATAGAGGTGGGGAAATGGAATTTTTAGCTGAGCTCAGTGTCACATGCCTATATTTCTAGCACTTTGGAGTCCGAGGCAGGAGGATTGCTACCAGTTTGAGGCTTACAAGGAAATGAAGTTTTCAAGAGACTTTGGTAAAAAGATGATTTTGGAGATCTAGCCTGGGATTACATGTGGGGTTCATAAAATTAACCCAGAGCTAGCCGGGATATCCTTGAGTTTCTAACAGTTCTGGGGACCTGGATATCTGATCTCAGTTCTGATGGCATCTTGTGTCTTTATCATCACTAAATTCAGTCAGTGGAAACTTGTCTTTAAAAGCACCTGGGGAACCTAAGCCAGAGGTATCAGAGGATGGCAAAGGCCTCTTCAGTCAGGCACTGTCCCTTCCTCCGAGGTGACCTTCCAGAATGATTCCCACCATATAAGCTTGTGTGAGATGTTAGTGTCCTTCCCCTGGGGCAGTTGGCCCCCGATGATTTGGGTATCTAGCCACCAGGTGGCAGTGGTCTCCCGCTGTAGCAACTTGATTTAGTTATGGCTCTTGGAGATTTAAATGTGGTGAGAGTTAAGATCTGCCGTCCATTGTTGCAAAATGACAAAGAATCTTAAGATTTGGGGAGGCTGGGGGTGGGGGTGGGGGGATACTCCAGCTAGCAATGTCAGCTGTCAGTCCTGAATTCGAATCCTTACTTTTTCTTGTTCTGGTCTGGTCCAGACAGGTCTGGGTGTTTGTTCATTTGACTGAATACAGTAACTAAAGTCTGTAAGTGTGCAAGGCCTGGCTTAAATACTCGTGTTTGCCGTCCTTTAACCAGTGCGGGCACTAGAGCTAAGAGGGGCCAAACAGTTTGCCCAGAAATGATCAGCAACTTCAGTTTAGACCTGTGGGTCCATCCTGCCTCATCCGTCTAACTGTCTGCGATTTGGACTCAGCGGCCCATTCTGGGGTATGGGTTTCATGGTCTCTCTCTCTCTCTCTCTCTCTCTCTCTCTCTCTCTCTCTCTCTCTCTCTCCTTCTCTTGAGACAGTCCTGGAACTCTCTCTGTAGACCAGGCTAGCCTCAAACTTACAGTGATTCCCCCCTGCCTCTGCCTTCTAAGTGCTAGGATTAAAGGCGTGTGACTACTCCACAAGCAAAGGAAGGCAACTGCTGTGGGTCTGTTTTATTTACTTGCTTCTTTTTTTTTCCTTTCCATTTTTAACAGAGGTGGGGGGAGTAGACAGCAGAACATCAGAATTTAGGACATTTAGCAATCCCACAACCACAGTTTGAATTTGTGAGTTTTCTGCACACGGCCTGCGACAGGAAGTATATATACAGAGTGTGCTCTTTTTGTAGTGTTGTGACGCACGCCTCTCGGATGCCGCGTCTCCTGGCTTACTTTGCCTGGACTGGCTGGCCCAGGGCAGTGTCTTTCCTCAGGAGGGCAAAACTGGATCTTAAGAAGACTTAGCTGTAACCCACAGCATGTGACCCTCAGAATGGCCGGGTTCCTCTGCCAAAGGATGCCGGGGAGTCCACCTCAGGTTGTCCCGACCGGGTGTGACTGAAGGCCCCTTGTAGGATTCTTGTCATTTTTTAAAGTCAGGGAGTTTCTACTGGGGTTTCCTTGTTTGCCCCTCTTCCCCGCCCCACATGCCCCTCCCCCTCCCCCACCGCCATCTTGGCCATCTTGACTGAGGGGTCCCCTCGCCCCTGTTTTCTCTGCAGTTGCTCTGAGGAGACATGAGGCTGGCATAGTAGTAAGCTCATCCATCCTGAGTGCTTTCTGTCTCCCTCCTTCTCTTTCCCTCTCTCCCTGGAAAGAGCTCTGCTCTTGCCCACAGTAGCCTTGGTCAGGGGAGTCCAGGGATGCCTGTGATTCCGTGACATGACAGGATGGAGGACCAGTACCTCCTATAGTAGGAAAGGGGTGGGAAAGAGATGTTCTGCCTTACTGGAATCCCCTGGGAGCCCAGCCTGCAGTCCCGAGGGCTCCCTGGGGAAGCTGTCTGTTTGGTTTAGGCAGTAGGCCCTTGAGGCCAATTCCCTGGGGTGTGGAACATAAACAGTCATACAGAGTTAATGAGGCCTCTGCTCTGACTCAGAAGCTCCTCTTTTCTCCTGCCCAGGCCCTCAGAGGCCTGGGTCTGCAGAAATAACCAACGTGTGCACGAGGGTTCGAGGGAACAGCCTGTCACACGTACAAGGTCACCCATGCACGGCCCATTCTGCATATAGGGAGACAGACCCATCTGTGAGGGGACAAGTCTGAGAGGATAAATCCTTCTGCATGTACAAAGCTCTGAGGAGACAGGCCCGTCGTGTTGCGTCGCACAAGGCCATAAAAGGAAAGGCATAGCTCGTGTTCAAGGCCAAGAAGAGAATGACCCATCCAAATATATGCTGCTATGAGTGGACAGGTCTATGATGGGCACTAAGCCATGTGTGTAGCAAGGCTGTGAAGGGACAGCCTAGGTTGTGTGACACTGACCGTGTTCCAAGACTGCGAGTGCATGGCATGTGCTATGTGAGAAAGTGAGCCAATTCTCTCTCTCCGCCCTGAGGACAAAGAGGTTCCAATGTATACAGCCAGGAGAAGCCAGCCTGCCCGGACACCTCGAGGAGTAGCCAAAGCGGGTGGCGATCCCCTAGTCAGGTCTGTTGAGATCCCTTACACATCTGGGACCCTGCCACTCAGTCTTTGCTTCCTGCTGTGGTTGGAGGCCACTAAGCAGAAGTCGTAAAATCCACAGAGACTGCGTTCTCCAGGGAAAGTGGGTCATTGAAAACACAACTGGCCCCAGGGGACAGGGGACAGGCAGGGTGTGACAGAAGCTGGCCAGCCACAAGCGCATTTGGATAGACCTGGCCGAAGCTGCTTACTTCTCCCCAGCAGACTTTCCCATGTCCCTGGGAGGTGGCATGACTTTGGACCTCTGTTCCCCCCCCCCCGGCTTTGGAGGAAGATGAAACAGTGTATGAGGGTGGCCATTATTTCAGGTATTGGTGGTGGAGACATCTCTGTTTTCTTCTCTGTGAAATGGGGTAGCAGTAGCACCTTACCTACTGTGCCTTTGTGAAGACTGTAGAGCCTGTTGTTTCTGAAGGAGGCGGAGTGGGTCCTGGTAGGAGCCAATGTTCCCGCCATCTCACAAAGAAGGGTCCTCTGCCAGTGTCGTCCATACATACAGGGTCTCCTGGGCTCACGAGTACTTTATGTGCACTTTTTTTTTTTTTTTTTCGGAGCTGGGGACCCAACCCAGGGCCTTCGTTTGCAGGGCGCTCTACCACTGAGCTAAATCCCCAACCCCCTATGTGCACGTTTTTATATAAATTTGTTGCCCTGAACCTCAACAGAGGTTTTTGAAGCCTTTGTCACTCGTGCCTAATGGGAGAGGGGGCAAGAGCCCAAGAGAACGATGACATCTCCAAGGACAAATGAGTTCTTAGAAGCACACGAGACAGTTGCCATGCAGAGAGGATTGCCCCATGATGTGTATGGACAGCCACCGTCCAGATCCCTGTACCACCATCCGAGTCTCTGCACGACCTCTTGGTCGCTCATACTGTCAGGAGACAGGAGTCCTATCCTACCTTCTCCACGGGGAGGGGACCAGGTCAGAATGACAGAAGGCCCTGAGGTGACTGCCCAGCCTGTACCCCTTGCTGAAGGCCAAGCCAGAGCACTCCAGGCTTGGGAGTACAGGATGCTCCAGTGATGCTGTCACGCTAGCTCTGTCTCTCTCTGGTCAGGAAGTCACACTTTGAAAGGACCCCCCCCCCCAGGGCCCCTCCCAGATCCTGTGCCGTGGCCTGAGTTCTTTTTTCCACTCTGATCTGTGGAACCTCTCCTGGGGTATCCAGACAGACTCGTCCCCGGTCACAGAGCAGTGGATGGGCACTGCGTACTCACAGCTGCAAGGAAGGGGCTGCTTCTCCCAGGGTTCCTGTCCAGGTGTGGCTGAGAAGTCACACCCGAGTTCACCCAGTCACGTGGCCTTTGAACAGAGGCCTGACTTGAGTCCAGAACCCACTGTCCCATTGTCCCTCCCCCTCTCCCCACTGCTCCCGTCCCCCATTGGCCTGGAGCATGGCTCTAGACACTTGAGTATAGAACACACATGTAGGCAGGCAGTCAACCACACTCAATGCTTATCTGTCCCATGGATTGTTACTAGAGATTTTAGGCTTGGATCCTGGGCACAGACAGCAGCAACCCAGCAAACACCCTCACCCCAGGCCAATTAAACAGACAGGTGATATGGAAAAACAGGAAGGAAAGACCAGAGTCCATCTTCTGTGACGTGAGGCACAGATCCAGAGACTACAACTCTCTGTCACTGACACTGACCCACCATTTTCTCAACCCCGACTCTCCGGTGAGGTGGTCTCATGAGCCGGAACGGTGTGTATTCTCTTTGAGGGATCCAGGTTCCTCCCCTGACTGACACTCAGACCCCAGCCTCTTCTTTCTCAGCATGGATTCCTTGGCAGAAATTCTAGTTGCTAGTTCAGTAGTCTGATGGCCAGAGGGAGAGGGTCCAAGGTATCTCCCGCCTTCCCCAAAGTTAGCATTTGTAGACCCCGGTCCGAGTCCTCAGTCCGGATTGTCTACAACACACATGGGAGAGAGCTTTACATATTGAGACCCGGAATGACTCACGGGTGGGGTGAGGGTTAGGGGTGAAGGTGGTCTGGCTACCTGTTCCTGGCTGCCTGCTGGGATAGCCACAGTCGTACCCGGCTCCCACACCTGCCCACGTACACCACACCACTTCCTTTTATTTGGTGCCTGTCCTGGCCGTTGTTCACTTCCCAGTCGCTGGCTCAGTACTCTTGCTGGGCAAGGCCTTGGTTTTTTTATAGCCCAGCTGTATACCTGCCTTGCCTATCCAGGTTAGCTCTACATCCGGCCCCAGAAGGATCAGAGGGACTCTTGGAGCATTGTAAACGTTGAGCTGCCCTCACTCTGCAAGAGGCCGCCCTACTCCCAACACTACAGGAAGGCCCTGTGATGACCCAGAGAACCAAGATGGCTGACTCTGGGGACCCAAGGGTAGCGGCCTTTGGTGGCCCAGGCTACTGGTCTCCAGTGTCTTCCGGCCTCCGTGCGGCCCCTCAGAGAGTCACTGGGGTCCCTGTAACTAACAACAAGGGGAGCTCTTGGGATTGAAACTAAGAAATGGCTGAGGCTCTGTGACCTTGGGGATGAGAGTCACACTCTCGGGCTTCCTTTGTGACAGAGGAAAGAAAACAATTATTAGCCATCTCTGGTCTTGGGAGACTTGAGGGGGATCATGTCATGGAACCTCAGGGTTTGATGAGGCCCGTCTCAAAGGATGAGCAGAAGGAGCACAGGGGTTGGTTGAGCGTCTCTCTGCTGGACACCGGCAGGACAGGGACGCAAACCGAGACGGGTGACCTCTGGGTTAGCTTCGTCCCCTCCCTCCAGCTTCTTCCGCCAGCGTTTGGCAAAGTTAGACACAGAAGGGCATGGAGACAAGGGTCAGGACCCCCACCCCAAATGTACAGTCTCTCCACTTCCCCACGTGGTACATCTGCCCTCTTCCTCCCGCCTTTCCTCCTTTTCAGCCTCTGTTTTTCCTCTCCAGTGCTGGGGATTGAGTCCTGGACCACAGAGCCGCATGCCCCACCCTGAGTTTTGTTTGTTTTGGAAGCGGGATCTAGGTCAGCTACTAAGGCTTCCCCCGCCGGCCGAGATACGGTGTGCTTATGGACTTGAGACCCACACTTGGCTTATTACGGGGTTTATATCAGTTTCTCTAGAGAGAAGCATACAGATCAAAAGAGGTGGCCCAATGACTTCTCCCCAGGTTCCCTGGGGCGTGACCACACACACTGGCTCTCCGGGGCTCGAACTTCTCCTTCTCTTTGGCCCACTTGAACTCAGAATTGTGAATGGGCTCATTTGTGCCTTGGGCCTGTACTCTGAAAACTATGCTTGTGAGGCTTAGATGTGTTCTTTGTGTAGTGACGCTGTATTCTGTCAGGGCTGGGTGGTGTTTGTTCTGCTCTGTGTGTGTCTATGTCTCGGTGGTTTTTTAATCCGGCTTGGTACAGACCATCGGGAACGCTCTGGTGTCTGTGCCCACATTCCCCTTGTGGGTGCGTGGAATTTCAATCCCAAGGCTGTGGGGCACACTTACGGTCACCTTGAGCGAGAGCTGACCACTCTTTTTCCAGAATGCTTGGTATATGTCCCACTTCTGGGGCAGGAATGAAAGCCCTATGGCAGGGGTACTAAAAAGAGCATTTCCTGTTTGTTTGTTTGTTTTTATCTTTTCTTTTCTTTTTCTTTTTCTTGGAGCTGGGGACCGAACCCAGGGCCTTGCGCTTCCCAGGCAAGCGCTCTACCACTGAGCCAAATCCCCAACCCCGTTTGTTTGTTTTTAAATACTGAAAAGGAAAAAGGACTTCACAAGGATTATCGTTTGCTGTGAACCTGTTCCCACTTCTTATGGTCTTAAAAAAATTGAACATGTAACAAAACACGCATGCCCTGTCACATGTAACATGTAACATGAAACATACATGACCTCGTTGCCGAGTGCAGGGTTCGTTGGCTGTCATCTTCACTAGACTCAGAGAAAATTTTGGCAGAGGGGACAGAAAGATGGTCCACATGTTAGACAGCATGCTTATAAACATGGCGGGGTGCCGGACCCACAAAATTTGAATGATATAGTTGTCTAAACCAGGCTTACATAATGGTACCAGTTGTCTTAAGCATGTGAACAGAAGAAATCCTATCATTAGACAATTAGTGACCACCGAAAGAGCGAGAATCAGTTCCATTCAGGGACGAGCCACCTGATCCAGTCCCACAATGGTCACCTGAGCACACTGAGATAAGACCAATACTGAATGGACTCAATGGACTCTATTACACGTATGTAAAGTTTATACTTGTAATAGGTGTGTGTAGCAATAGTCACTAAGTTATAGTTTGAGGAGTAATGGCGGACGTGGGAGGAGCTGTGGGGGCGGGGCGGGGCTGTGTGATGCAGATCCGGAACTCGTGTATGAAATGCTCAAATGAAAAATTAAATTCCCAGAACAGAGCCGTGCACAGGCCGTTGGCAGTCCCTTAAAGTCAAGGACAAGTGGAAGACTTAAAAGCGAGTCCCCCTTCTCAAGTCTGCCTTCCCGCTGGCTGTCCCTGCTGCCGATGGCCTAACAGGCCGCTCGTGCCGTGTTCCTCTGAAAACACCTCCTGATTCTCCTCCGCTCACCTTGTTCCTCTTACTTATGGTGGGGTGTCTGTAGATTCAGGGGGAGATCCACCGAAGCCCAGACGGTCCCCGAGCTCTGTGTCTCTGCGATGCTTTGCTTCCAGACCACCTAGTTCCAGGGTCCGTTCGTCCGTGTGTCCTTGTTTGATGCCCTCCAGCTGTTCCTCCTGCACCCGGAGACCGTTATCGAGTCAAGGGAGGGCAGGTTAAGTGCAAAGCCTGGTACCACAACAGCTGATTGGCTAAGAAGATACTACTGACAGGCTAGTAATGCTTACAACACAGACGTACCGCGTCTGAGCGGAAGCGAGAGCAGGTTGTTACTAGCCTTCCGTTTATACTGCTCACAGCAGGGTTGAAATGGTAAACTTAATGGGCAATGTAATTCTGGGACTTCCCATGTAATGTTTTTATACCACCGTGCTAAGGGTTGAGTCTGAGATGTCACTCAAAGGCTCATACATACACGGAGGGGTTGGTTGCAAGCTGGTGGGCTTTTTGGAAATAAATGGTTCCTGGGGCATCCTGAGTGGATCGATACTTTGACAGACCCAAAAGGGATTTGATAGCATGATGGAGAATTGATTACTGGACACTTTAGGAGTTGGGGGCCTCCCTGGAGAAAGGAAGTCCCTAGAGGTATCTCTTTGAAAGACGTATTTTACCCCCCTAGCCTTTTCCTCTGTCCTTCTCTTTGCTTCTTGGCTGCTGTGAGTTGAGAGGCCTCCTCAGCTTCCAGCTCACCCCGTCATACCTCAAGCCCAGAAACAATGCAGTCTGACAGCTCTGAATGGCAACCTTTGAAGCTGTGGGCCAAACAAGAACTTCCTTCTTGCAGCCGTTTCTCTCGGGCGTTTGTCCAGTGGGAAGGCCACTGGCTGGTCCTGCAGAGCCTATGTAACAGGGATCGCTGGGACCATAGGTGAACAGGGGCGGCTGGTTCAGCTCAAAGCGGCCAGACGGGGCCGCAGATCTTTAATAATTCACCACCGTCCATATTAGGCAACGGGGGTTCCTGAAGGGACCAAGAAAGAGGATTTGAGCTGTCTACAAACAGCACAAGGGGCTTTGCTAACCAGTCCTCACCTGGGGAACTAACTGGTCTCCCTATTCCACAGACCAAACATCTGGAACCCAGACTAAAGACAGTGACCCGCCCCGAGCAGCAAGGCTAGAGAGTGGGGGAGAGGAGGGGAAGATGTGACGGTCCTCAGGACCAACCCCCCTCTTTTTTTTTTCTTAGTCAGATATAGTGGCACATGCTCATAACCTCAGTACTGGCAGGGCAGAGAAGATAGATTCCGGGGGCTCACTGGTCATCCAGCCCCACCTGACCAGCAGTCACCACATCCTAATGAGAGACCTCGTCTAGGATAGAAGATGAGGGAGGGAGGGGGCGGGATAGCCAGGTGTTAGCTCCTGAACTTACACACACACACACACACACACACACACACACACACACACACACACACACACACACACACACTAAAAAGACAGAAGAGCTAAGTCTTAACGTGCTCTTGATTGTCCTCGAACTCTCCTGTTCTTCCCCAGTCCTCCTAGAGACCTGACTTTGAGCGCTGAGATCCCTTCCCTTCGATGTGACGGCCTGTCTGCACCTCTGGAGCAGCATGGTGGCTCTCTCAGCATTCTGGAGAGAAGCGGCATCTCTGGGTTGTTTTTTCCTTCCAAGCAAGGAGGGGACTGGGGCTTCCATGTGTCATGAGCGCACGCTTTGATGGGGACCGATGAGTCACCAAGCCGCACAGGGAAGGTTTTCACGTACATGGTTTGTGGGTAAGCCCTCTTTCTGCCCTTTAAAGCAGGGTTTTATTTGATTTTCCCCCCCTCCTTCTCTCTGTGGATGAGTTTTCCAGACATAACCAGGAGGCAGCGTCGTCATTTGACATGACCTCCGTCACTCGGGAGGCTGCGGTGGGCAGCAGGGTCCTGTCTTGCTTTCAGGGTGGTATGGTGATCGAGTAGCCACTGGAGGAGAGGACCGTGGCCCACAGTTCTGGGTTGGCCCTTAATGCCTCCTGCCTGCCCACTGGCTTGGCTCAACAAGAGACTTAAAAGAGCAGCCATAGTTGTCCCCACAGAGGAATTCACCCCAACTCTTCCAGAGGTGATCAGACTTGCCCAGTGGAGTGGCGGCGCATGTCTGGGGAAGGAGAGGCTTGGGGAGAAGCTAATTGGCTAAAGTTGGTGTCAAAAGCCTGAGGCCCTTGTAATAGCGGGTGCTTTGAGTTTTCAGAGTGGCCCTAGCACATAGCAAGACCCACAGACAGACAGAGATACTCAAGGGAACACAAGTCAGCTCCTAACGGAGCCACTGTGTGGTAGCAGCATTGTGCCAGGGGCATGTGTTCCTGGAGCGGTAGAAAAACCAGTGCAGATCTACCAAGGCTTGGGTCAGACTCTTTGCAAGGGGCTGTATCTGTCCTTAGATGAGATAGATTTCCAGGACCGGGACATTAAAGGATACCCAGAAAGATCAGGGTCCCTTCACAATGGCCAAGATGGCAGTGGGTATCCATAGCTGCTGGCTTAGAAGAAGGCTCTTGTCAGAGTCTTGAGTTAAATTCTCTACACAAGTCCCCTCGGTCCCAAGCCTCCCAACCAGTTCAGACAAAGGATCTTGAGTCCGTGTCTTATTAATTCTCCAAGAGAGGCTCACGGGCCTGCCTCTCACGGCTGCTTGAGAGAGTCAGAGGCCTCTGTGACAGGGCCTCATGCCTGCAGCTTAGTGCAGACTGCTCCACACCCATATGGTGCTGTGGCTCTAACTTCAGTTCCAAGGATCCAACCGGTACCGTCTCGCGCCCTAGACAGACACATGGAGCACATACATGCATGCAGGCAGAACACTAATACACATACATTAAGTAAATCTTATTTTTTTTAAAAAAAAAAAAGCAGTTTAAAGAAGTGTTTCTGTTGACTTATAGCTTGAACATAGAGTCCATGATGGCAGGGGTGGTGTTAGCAGCAGGAGTGCGAGGCAGCTGGTCATGTGATACCCTTAGTCAGGAAGCGATGTTCGGTTCCGTTTTATCCAGCCAGGAGACGGTGCTGCCACAGAGAAGGTCGGTTTTCCCATCCCAGTCACATTTTCACAGACGTGCTTGAAGTGTGGCTCCAAATTCCGCCAAGTTGACAGTGAAGACAACCCCCCACGTGTGTGTCTGTCTGTCTGTCTGTCTGTCTGTCTGTCTCTCTCTCTCTCTCTCTCTCTCTCACACACACACACACACACACACACACACACACACACACACTCGTGCTGAACAGCTCTGCCTGGCTTTAATACTTAGCAAGCGGCCGCAGTAGCCTTTACTGTTGCCTCGTTTTGATGTTCTAGAGGAACTATGGGGAATGGAGGGGGGAGGATTCCACCCGGCATCGTCCCTTCACAACTCCACCTCCGGCAGTGTATGTGATGGAGCTTGCAGAAGCAGGCAGGAGGGCAAGCAACAAGAACTGGTTTGGATTAGTTCCCAGCAGGTGTTGAGAAAGGAGAGCCAGGCGCTCAGACCTACGTATGGTGAAGTGCTAATGCTGTAACTGACACAGGACCGCAGATCACCTCAGCCAGTCTGAGTGCCACGGCTCGCTAGTGTGAAGAGGGTGGGAAGTGACGCCCTCTGAGAGTGCACTCTAACTGTCATGTTGCCAAGACCCCCCACACTTGTTTTCCCAAACTTGAATCCTGTCTCTATTACAATTTAATGCCCCATTTCCCGGTCCGAACCCCAACAACTGCCATCCTCCATCCTGTACCCATAAAGCTCACTACTCTCAATACCTTAACACAAGTGGCATCACATGGGCCTTGGCCACACGTCACTCAGCAGAATGTCTTTCAGGTCATGGGTGCTATAGCACATGTCAGTGTTAATTTCCTTTTGAAGGCTGTGTAATATTTCAATGTATGCATGTATGCATATGTATGTATGTATGTATGTATGTATGTATGTATGTATGTATGTATGTATTACAGTTGGTTCATGAGCTTGTGAACTTGGGTTGTTTCCATCTCTTGGCTGTTGTAAACAATGCTACAGTGAACAGGGATGTACAGATAGACTCCTTCAATATGTTGGTACCCACAAAAGGACCAGTGTCTGGGTACCACCCATCTACAATACACCAGGCTGGAGGAGTAAGTCCACATGAGCATGGAGTTTCTCAAGCCGTAGGTTGCTTCTGATGTGTACCCAGGACCGAGCATCTTAACAGGATTGTCAGGGTGGGCGTTAGTACCGGGGGAAGCTTGTGGGAAGAGACTTGATTTGTGGGTGGTTTGACAGTGTCTGCTGTTGTGAAAGGAAGATGCCGGGTAGAATCCTCCCCCGTGGCTCCTCTTTGCCAAGGACCGTACGTCAGCCGTGGCTGACGTCCCTGTCTGAATTCTCCTGGAAGTTCTTCCTGCAGCCTGCCAGGTCCCCAGGTAGCTCTCTCTGACATCACCAATGATGCAGGTGTGCAGGGTTGCGGGTGGCTGGGCCCAGCCTGCTTGAGGCCACACAGGGCTAGGGGCTTGTGCACTGTGGCAAGGGCCAAGACAGGCTTTGAGGTGGTAATGCAGGCCTCATGGCCCACTGAGGAGTCAGGGAACAGATTTCTAGGATGTCTAAGGAAAAGAATAAACAACATATTCCAATGGAGGATGAGCTAGGGGTGGGAGGGGTCTCTCTCACTGTGGCCCCTCGGCGAAGTGGTGGGGCCAGATGGATCAGCCTGGCTCAGGGGACAGCCAGGTGTAAGGAGCCAGGGCCCCAGGCCAGCTCTCACCTGCTGCTCCCTAGGCATTGGGCTTCCCAAGACTGCCCAGCCAAGTCCGACCGTCTTAGAACAACCAGAACTTATTGTCTCAGAGCTCTGGGGCCAGAAGTCCAAAGTCATGGTGTGAGCGGATTCTTTTTCCCTTGGAGGCTTCTGAGTGTATCTTTGTCTGACTTTGTCCAGCTTCTGGGGACTGCAGGCAACCCTTAGCCCTTCTTACTTTTGGCTATGCAACTCTGCTTCCTGTGTGTGTCTGCACATGTTGTTGTTGTTGTTGTTGTTGTTGTTGTGTGTGTGTGTGTGTGTGTGTGTGTGTGTGTGTGTGGGTGGTCCCATGTGGCATTTTCTGCATGGGTACCAGTGTGTGTGTGTGGTGTCTGTGGTATGTGTGGTGTATTTGATGTGTGTGTGTGTGTGTGTGTGTGTGTAAGTGTCAGCTCCCATGTGACATTTTTGCATGGGCACCAGCTCAGGACCCAGCCTAGTCCAGCATGATGTGGTATTACTTGATTCCATCTACAGAGACCCTGTTTCCTAATAAGAGCGCAGTCAGATGCCCAGCGTTAGAACTGGGATATAACTTCTGGGGAGACACAGTGCAACCCACACTGCCAGCAGGGCGTCCCTAGACAAGGGAATGGTCCCTTCTATCACTCCCCGATCTATGCCACAGATCTATGCCTACAACCAGGCAGCAGGCATGGGGGTTGAATCTTGCTTCTTTTAGGGCTTTTGAGTCTCCAGGATTTCCTGGAGGCCCGTGGTGCAGACTGCAAGGCCAAGTCTTCATTTGGCCCAGACCCCCCAGAGTTCCCCGTCCATGGCAGTGGTGGGAAGGATGTGTCTCTGATGTGGACGCTGAGGTTTATGATTCTCCTCCTTGCCCTAAACAAGCTGCCAGCAGCAATTTCCTTACTCCAAACTGCTCCGGTACCTTGTACGAATTGTGGAGAAAACAGAAGGCTCATCCCTGCCTACAAGGAACATGGACTCTGTGGGAAGCACACGGTTCATCCGTGTGATGGTCGGTTTGTGCCTGGGAGTCAGTACAAGTGGAATGTGGTACCCAGCTGTGAGCCTGACACCTAGGTGGGTCATCTACTCACCAGCCAGACTCATGGTTACCCAGGCAACCAGCTGATGCCCAGAGCCAGTAGAGCAAGGACACCCACCTGAGTCCTGCTGTTTCCTTGGTAGCAGTAATAGCTACGGGGAGGCAGCCTATGATGGTCACTTAGGAGGCTGAGTGCCTGAGCTCTGTCCCTTTTTCAGAGTACCCATCTCCCCAGGAGCTGGCTTCTCAGGCACACAGAAGCTGGGCTTTCTAACTTGACAGGAAGGCACCACAGACATTAAGGAATGGAAGACACAGGTTTTAAAAGTTGCTATATTTATGTGTATGGGTGTCAGCTCCGTGTATGCCTGTGCCTGGTACTCAGGCAAGCCAATAGAAGGCACCAGTAAGCTCCCCTGGAATTGTAAGTATAGATGATGGTGAGCTGCCATGTGGGGGCTGGGAGCTAGGTCCTCTAGAAGAGCAGCTCTTAACTCCTGAGCCAGCTCTCCAGCCCCAGCTTCACCCTACCTGACGATGTGAGGTCAGGTTACAAACACGGCTACCCGGTTCTCTCTGGCTCTCGCTAGCTACGTGGCTTCAGCCTCGGTTTTCTCATCTATAAAGTGGGGTTCACCTCCCCGGGGTACTGTTGAGATTTCAGAAGTTAATGTGTGGCTCTGGGGGAGGGGTAGCTTAATAAAGCAAGCCTTGCAAACTTGGAGACCCTAGAGCCCATGTGAAAAAGCCAGGCATGGTGGTGCACTCTCGAAATGCCAACGCTGAGAGGTGGAGACAGGTGGATTCCTAATCGCTGACTAGCCAGTTCCAGGCCAGTGAGAGACTCTGTCAAAAAATGAGATGGAGAACTCGTGAAGAATGGATTCCTTTACTGGTGGGCGGGGCCAGCGGGCGACCATGCAGTGACTGACTGGTGGCCAAATCTCGGTCGCCTGAAAGACCCACACGGTTCACTGATGGTCACAGGATGGGGTGGTGGCCATCCAGGTGTTAGCAGAGGCAGAGATGGGAACAGCACAGGGCTTGTCTACGGACAAGCAGCTCAGCAACAGTGACCTGGCCACACGATGACCTCCATCATGAGAAGGAATAGAATACTGGGGCTCGGGAGGCTGCCTGGCAGCTCCAAGGCCATCTCGCTGAGCGCAAGAAACCTGGCTCAAAAGACCGTGTGTTTGTTGTCTGACTCCAGTTTCATGTCCAGAAACCAGAAAGAGGGGAGGTGTTGGAGGAGGCTGTTGGGTGTCCTCAGTTCTCTTTGGGGTGACAGCTGTACATGACGTATGTGCTAAGCGCCACGGGACTGTATGCCTTGAGAAGATTGGTGTTTCAGTGACATGTGACTTTCACCTGGATAATGGGTGTGTATAGACAACTAAGACAGCAGGGCTGACTCTCAGGCTTGGAGTCCCCACGTAGACAGGGCCACAGAGTATCTCTATCTTCGTGTGCTTTCTGTTGCCGTGATTAACACCGTGACCAAGAGTAGTAGCTTGGAGAGGAAGGGGAATATTTCATCTTACAGGTTATAGTTCATCCTTGAGTGAAGCTAAAGGCAGAAACCAAAGCGTGTTTTCTTAACATAGTCCAGATTCACCTGCCTGGGGATGGCACCTCCCACAGTGGGCTTGACCTTCCTCCATCACTAGCCAATCAAGAAAATGTCTCATAGACCTGACTTGTCCACGGGCCGGTCTGATGGAGGCAATTCTTTATAAGAGAACCTACATGAGAAGCCACACACCCCTACACACACACACACACACACACACACACACACACACACACACACACACACGTACACAGAAGCACACATACAAACACACAAGCCCGCATGCCCTTTATAAAGTTGAGTAAGTTAACACTTTTACATTGAGCCACATTCAAGAGGTTCCCTCTTCCTGATGACTCTAGGGCTGTGCCAAGTTGACAGCTAAAGCTTGACAGTTGCAGGGAGTGGGGGATGAAGGATCTCTTCCGAGCCTGTGACAAAGGAAGGCTCCTCGTAACAGAGCGATTGTTTCGCCTTAATCTCTGAACATTTCTAGATGAGATGGGCCCACCCTGTGACAAAGGCAGCCTGCGTTTGCCGTATTTCAATGCTTTTATTAGCGTGCTAATTATACTCAACGGTGGGCTTCCATTGCGACATTGTCATAGGTGTGTATGATATGTTTAGAAGGCCGATTGTCTGCCCACACCAACATCTGCAGCCCGTAGCGAGGACAGAGTCTTGATGGGCATAGTCAGTCTGCTTGCCTTTCTTGCTGGGTGTACAAGGGACTCTGGGGGGACAAAACATTAATTAGTAACTTTTCTTGTCACTGTGATAGAGCGGCTGGCAGAGACAGCTGCAGGGGGAGGGGAAGGGAGGGGAGGTTTGTTCATGCTTATAGCCCATCGTGGGGAAGCAAGCATGACAGCGGACAGGTGGTAGCCGCTTATTATATGAGAGCAACTAAGGAGTAAAGAGGTGAAGCCAGGAACATGGCCTCCCTACAGCCTTCAAGCCTCAGCCTTACAGCCTGCTTGCAACAATTCAGCTCCACGTGGAGAAGGTCCCACCACCTCCCAACACCACGCCAGCAGCTGGGGACCCAGTGTTTAAACACATGAACCTGTATGGGATATTTCACTGTGAAACCATACCTTGGAGGAAAAAGCCCAAGGTGGGGTCCCTGTTTAGGCCTGTTCAACCTGCACCCCATAACTCAGATCCAAGAGGATTGCTTTGAATGTGGTCCTGTACAAAACTGTTAACCTCATAAAGGGGATGTGTGTGCGTGTGAGTGTGTGTGTAGGTTCCCATGTGAACTTTGTCGGTGGCAGTGTCAAAGGTTGGACACACCCACCAGTTGGGGGCTTAAAGAAACTCATGTCCCCTATGGAAGATTCTGTCCTTGCGCTGGGCACAAAGCTGTCTGCTCTGTGGAGCAGCAGATGTGCTGGACCTTAGGCATGGCTACGGGGGCATAGCATTGCCCCCATAGCTCCTTCTGTGGTGACAGCAGTGTCCTCTGTCTAGCAGCCACTAGCAGCTGCAGTGACATTGGGTGACTGAAGAGCTGGATGTCCACTTAAATTTTCTTCTAATTAAGTTGACTGTGCTGTCAGAAGCCCCCTGGGTCCAGTAGCTTTTAGACAGGCCAGGCAGCTCCATGCCAAACCTAGAAATAAAGTGTCAAAACCATCCTCCCCAGCTCGCTTGGTTCCGTCTCCTCAGGGACGCCCTCCCCTCCGCAGCTCCTCAGAGTACCCGTGACAAGTGACGAGGAGCATGCGTACTTGTGTGCACGCGAGCCTTGGAGGCTGCAGCAGGCAGCAGAGCTGTCGTCCCCCCCCCCCTCTTCCCCAATCCTTGGGAAGAGCGTTTCCAGTACATTCCGAGCCACACCTCCTGGTGAGGGACACCCACCTGATGACAGCTAGTCTCCTGTGGAAGAGCTAAGAGGCTCCACACTCTCAGGCTCGGGAACCCCAGTGTCTTGTGCCTGCTCCTACCGCAGGAACAGTTTCCAGAGAGATGGCTGGTGTTGCCCAGGTAACGTCCCTTCCCTGACAAGCAGAGAGAGGGTGAGGACAGCCGTGGAGTTGACTGGCTCTGCCAGAGGGGAAACAGGAGGCTCTGCCTGCTGGTTCTGTTTATTGTTGGCTGGTGCGGCTTTGCCACAGATGCTGGGAGCCTTTCTTAGTCTTGCCTGCTCTGGACCACTCCCTCCTAGGATTGGGTAGGTGATATTATCCACAGTTGTGTAGTCAGGAAGTAGATGAGACGCCCCATGCCTGTCGCTTCACGGGCAGCACAGCAAATCCTTGGTAGTAGTTATTCTTTTATTGCTGTGCAGATGAAGGACTACAAACAATAGACTCTAAATCCCAGGGCCCGTCTGCCCTTCTTTCCACAGTCTCCTCAGGGCTTAGGGCGCGTTAGAGTAGAAGGCTTCACGTGGTCTTAGTTAGGTGCGTGGTGAGTACGTGGGCGGTGGGTGAGTGGGCAGACGGGCAGTGAAGAGATGGGTGAAGGATCGGATGGATGATGAGTGGATAAACTCTTGGGTGAAAGATTGGTTAGATTAGTGGGTGGGAGATGGATTGGTGAATGAGTAGGGAAATGGGTGGATGAATATGGATGGACGAGTAGAGGAATGGATAGATAAATGGAGGTAAATGGGTGAGTAGATGGGAGACAGGAAGATGGGTGGATGGATGGATGGATGGATGGATGGATGGATGGATGGATGGATGGATGGATGGATGGGTGCATGAACAGCTGATGGTCAGGGACTAGAGAGATGGCTCAGTGGTTAAGAGCACCAGATGTTCTTCCAAAGGACCTGGCTTCAAATCCTAGCACCCACATGGTAGCTCACAGCTGTAGCTCCGGTTCCAGGGGATTCCCTCTCACATACAAACACAAGCATGCAGAACACCAAGGTACGTGAAATAAGAATAAATACATTTTTTTTTTAAAAAAAGAGCTGATGGTCAGGTGGATGGGGAGATGATAGAAACAGAACTGAGATTTGGAATGAAGTCTGCTTATTGAAAAACCCATATTCTTAACAGGTCATGCTGCTTGTGGCTTTGTCTGCCGCTCTCTTCCTAGGAAGGCATTTTATATATTTTAAAAGAGCTCGTTTGAGGTATAAGTTACATGTCATTAAAGTTAGCCATCGTAAGTGTACTACTTGATGATTTGGTTTCATCTGGTTTCAGGACATGGCTACCCCCCTTAAAGATGCCCTTTGTGAATCCCCGCAGCCCCAGCACTGGCTGCTTCACTTTCTGTCTGTAATTGGACTTTTTCTTCTAGGAATTTCACATAAAAGGAATCCTACAGTTTGTGCCTTATATCTGACTTCGGTCACGAGGCACAGTGGCACAAGATACGTTCACTCTTTTTTCCCCCCCCCCAGTACTTGGCTCTGCACATCTTGTTCAGCCATGAGCTCCTTCTTTGAAAGAGATTGACCTTGTCTTGGGGGAAACTCACGTATTTGCCTCTGTGAGACTTGGCTTTTCCTTTTGGGAGCGGGGAGGGTGTTAAAAACAATTACTGAGCTATGCTGTGAATGCGCGCTTAGCATTTTTCAGTCAGACAGACAGAGCCACAGCTCAGTGGTAGGAACTCCTGCTGGGTTTGAGCCCCAGGACAAGAGGATGGGAAGGAGGGGCTGTTGAGTGATTTTGCTATGTAACTGTCCATTTAAAAAAAAAGGATTAATTTATTTATTATACAAGTACACTGCAGCTGTCTTCAGACACACCAAAAGAGGACATCAGATCTCATTACAGATGGTTGCGAGCTACCGTGTGGTGGCTGGGAATTGAACTCAGGGCCTCTGGAAGAGCAGCCAGTGCTCTTAACCACTGAGCCATCTCTCCAGCCCGTAACTGTCCATTTTAATCCCCACCCCCACCCCCACCATCCACCCAAGAGCAGTGCGCTAGGATTAGTTCAACCACATCCTCACCGACACTTAGTATTGTTTGTCTTTTCCATCCCAGCCATCCCAGTGGTATTTCTGTACCATTGAACTGTGTATTTCCCCAGTAGCTTGTAATGGAGAATCCTCGCTCCCACCCCCATTTTTGTTTGTTTTGCTTTCTTGTTTTTTGTTTTTGTTTTGTTTTTTGAAACACAGTCTCAGGTAGTTCAGGCTGGGTTTGAACTCTTACACATTCAAGGATGACCTTGAGTATATCCGCCCCGCCCCATGTTGGCATGACAGGTGTATGCCACCACGGC
This sequence comes from Rattus rattus, assembly GCF_011064425.1. NCBI lineage: Eukaryota > Metazoa > Chordata > Mammalia > Rodentia > Muridae > Rattus > Rattus rattus. Next base: position 37,057,047 of record NC_046170.1, read on the forward strand.
CAGCTGTGAGCATCTTTTCACGTGTCTTCTCCCAAACCGGGATCTGAGTCATGAGCCACGGCTTGGCACAGCACAGTTGATGAAGGGCCAGATGGCAGCTCTTTGGGGCTCTAAGAGCCCCACTCGCTCAAATTTCTGTTGCATGTTCTGTTTGCTTTGAATTTTACAACTCTTAGAAAACCCCCTTTTGGGGGATGGGGTGTCATTGTGTACAAACAGCCAAGGCTGGATTTGAACACAGGCCACATGTTGCTGGTCCCACACTATGTCATTATCAGATCTTCTAACATCAGTCATGTGCCCGGCCACAAGACAGCTCCAGGACCCCTGTCCCCTCTTCCCCAGCTCAGGTCAAGGACTCCAGTGGCCCATGAGGCACACATTGGACAGAAACCACTCGTGGTTTCTGGCAGGCAGGCTCAGTGGGAAGGCTGTGTCACCTCCAGAGAGCTAGGATTCTAGAAGTGGCTTCATCTTAGCCCCATCGGTGACTCATTGCCTGCTGAGCTCATCAGAGTTCCTGGGATGATGCTAACGTGTCACCTGGGGTGTGGCTAAGGACCTGGAACCCTGGATGTTCTGCCCCACCCAACTCTTCTCCTATGTCTCACCTGCTAGTCACTGGTGTCCAGCCCGTGGGTTTATTCCTGGCTCTTACCTGCCACCGAGCGTCCTCGACACCTGCAGTGTCTCTAGGCTGACCCATCTGGCCTCTCCCCTTGACACCACTGGTCCTGAGGGACATGACAGAAGGAGTGAGCCCTTTAGAGCTTCACAAATGCCTAGCTTTAGCCTGGTTATTTCTTCCTCTGGCTGGGGCTGTGTTGTGCATCAAGATCCCAACAGTCCTGCAGCAGCTGCTGTGGCCACTCCACCCCACTCCTGGCACCATTTGCCTTTGCAGGCTGCTCACCAAGGGCACCGTGGAGTAGTGTCCCGAATGCTTATGGCCTTGAGAACATCCTCAAGCCAGCTGTGAGGAGTCCTTAAGGAGTGACTTACTGCTGCCCACATAGATGGCACTGTCAGGTTTCCATAACATCAGGGTAGAAGGTGCTGCCTATTGGTTGCTCACCCATCTCACCCCCTGTACCCGACAAGGTCTTCAAGTTTTTGGTTTCTTTAATTTTTTTTTTCAATTTGTTTTTAATGTACAGAGATGAGCATAATCTGTTTGGCTGGGTCGATAGATGGTCTGGAATAATTTATTCAAGGTCACTTAGCCCAACTTAATGAAGCCTGTGTCCCCTGCATGCCCGTGTTCAACCCATGTCTCTAGATCAGACTATGGCCATTCAGAGCAGATGAAGCAAGAGTGAGAAGCCTGGCTGAACTTCCCCGGCTGACTCCGGTAGAGCTGTCGGAGAACTGTCTTGCCTTCGGATGGCCAACAAGAAGAGGGGTCTCCCCGTCTCTTCCTCACTCTGCCTGCTGTTTCTTTTCATTGATCTGCCAGTCAGATGTTACTTGAACTCAGTCCGGTGGCTGAGTGGCTGCTTGCAGGGTAGTCTAACCTTGGGCTAAGACTCCAGCGCCCAGGGTTTTACAACAGTGCTCAGAGCGCCTAGCAAACCATGTGCCTTCTCCTACCCGGTGTTAGGTGAATGTTAGCCCTTGTCACAGCCTTGGCATCGCGTCTGAACGCTGTCTCTGAAAGCAGGTATCCTGGTTATACAACAGTCATCCCTCAGCGCCAAAGGGGCATGGGGAGGGGGGGATCAGTCAGTACCAAGGCCAGGTCACTGAAGACAAGGAATTGGTCTCTGAAGCTGGTTTGCGCAGGCACTGAAGATAGGTCCTGCTTGCCTCTAACTCCCTTCCTCTCTGTCTCAATGATAGTGGTTCTCAACCTTCCTAATGCTGCACCCCTTTTACTGTGGGGACCCCCAAACCCCTGCCCCCAGTCATAGAATTATTTCATTGCTACTGCCTAATTGTAATTTTGCTACTATTGTGAGTCCTAATGTAAACATCAGATTGCAGGATATCTGATATATGACCCCCTGTGAAAGGGTTTGTTTGACTCCCAAGGGGGGTGTGACCCACAGGTCAGTCAGAGTTTGATGTCTCCCTTAGTTACTTTCTGTGTGTTTGAGACGGGATTTTTCACTGTGGCTGGAGCTCGGTGACTCAGCTAAGACTAGCTCACCATCGAGCCGGAAGGACCCTCCTGGCTTTACCTCCCCAGCGCTGCATACTGCCACCCTTAGCTTTTCTACGTGGGTGCTAGGGATTCAAACTCAGGTCTTCATGCTTGCCCGGCAAGCATTTTCCTGGCTGAGCCACCTCATAGCAGACCCATGGTCTCTGGCACCCAGATGAGTATTGGGTTGTAGACAAGTGCCACCATGGCCAGCCATGTTTGCAGAGTTTACGTGAGGGGTGGCGGGGGACCATGTTTGCCACATATATTAATGATAGTTATTTCTGGATGATAGGATTTTTGAGGTTTTTTTTTCTTCTTCCCTCTCCTCTTTGTGCTTTTCAGTATGGTTTCAATTTTCTTTAATGTGAGTGCATAACATCTTTATAGAAATAAGTAATTCTTTCAAACATAATAGCTTGCAGCTGGCTACCAAAATGGCTCCACGTTGAGAGCTGCCACTGTGCACAAGTAGAGTGTGCAGTGAGATACCCTGAGGATGGACTGTCCTGGCAATTCTCACTGCAATGGAATTAATAATGATAATAATAATAATAATAATAATAATAATAACAACAACAACAACAACAACCTTCTGACAAGGACATGGTTCTCTAGTGCACATTGAAATCCGTGAGACCAGCGCTCAGGGGAGGTTCAGTCACCAGCAGCCAGAAAGGCACCAGTGACAGATTCAAAGTGGCCTGTTTGGATCCGGGTGCATTTTGTCATTAAAGTAATGGAGTTAGGGATAGCACTCCTGGCCACCCTCTTCATCAGCACAGCCAATTTAATTGTCTCGGGGGCGCTCGGCCTCAGCATAACTTGCCAGGACTTCTGTCCTCAGAATGTGCAAGTTTGCACCTACCTGGTCCGGTTCTCTCCCACCCCCTGTGCTGTAGGCAGTGTCAGCCTCAGAGGATCAAGGAGGGCTGTGGAGAATAGAGGGTCTCAGCATAGAGCCATGAGGTCAAGAGAGACGGGGTTGGGGGTGGGGGATGGGGCAGGCAGGCCAATGAAAGAAATAGAGTAAAAACAGGAGAACTAGATGAGGGGCAAGAATTTAAAAGCACCACAGGGCCCTGGCACTCGTCTGTTTTCCCAGCACTTGGGAGGTGGAGGAACACGGGACCACACAGCGAGTTCCACAGCATCCCGGGTTGCCTGACACCCTACCTCAGCGAAACAGAAAACACCTTACAAGTTTTGTGGGTGCGATGCTGGCTGCAGTGGGGAGTCAGCCGCAAGCAGGTAGCACTGGGAAAGCAGAGAGTGCGTGATAAATGATACTAGGTATGCCGTTTCCGTACTGTGTCAAAGCTTCATTCACATTGGCTCTGCTCCCTGGTGTGACTTCATAGAAGAAATGAACTATGTGGACCCAAGGTTGACACAGGTCCCACTGAGACTGGGACGAATTTCTCTGCCCAGAGATGTGGGACCTACGGCTCTAAAGGTGAAATGACTTCTTAACGGAGTCATTCTCATCCTGGTGCCACTCCTATCTGTTCGGGTTGGGATATGCCCTCTAAATACTTCCTTTTGAGCCCAGGTCATGAGTTCATTGTCTAATTCTTAATTCAGAAATGGCCCAGGAAGACCCCAGTGGCCTTCAGATTGAGCCTGGGTTATCGGCGAGGGCCCCTCCCTTTCTCTTTCCCTCTCTTCTCCTTCGGTCTTTGGCTCAGAGGTTGTGGCCTGTCACCCCCGCTGGCTGCTGGTATGGGGTGCCGTGACTCTAAGATTAGGCTGTCCCGGATGGACGAGCAAGGAGTTTAGCAGTAAGTGATGAAACTCATTCTGTTGAGAATCCCAGCAAGCCAGGCGGCACAGGGCCAGGCAGGCAGCCACAGAGACAGAGACAGGAGGGGAGCGCTTGGCTTGGACCGCCGCCCTCCATGGCCTCTGTTTCCATGATGTCAGAGAGGCGGAACTAAGGGTGCCTCAAATCCAGGAGGCCACAGCCCTGCCTTCCATTCGGGTTTGGAGGCAGCACTGAGCCGAGGTGAGCATGCCTCTGTTTTCCTCCGGCCATCCTGGACTCCGGTCTCTACCAAGCAGCTGAATTCTGGCCTTCATCCTGATCATCCAGCTCTTGGTCTGAATGCCACTTGCCAAGAGACCTCATAGGATCTGCCTAGGCAGAAACTCAGCTCACAGAAAGCCTTCCGTGGGCCAGGAACGCCCCTATTCTTACCGTGCTTGGCGACTTGGGGACTGAGCTTGGCAGAGGACTCCATGTAAAAAAGCAGTTTCCTAATTCCTTTTTATGTGTCACTGGGAACAGGGTGGGAAACCGCCGTTCCGGCGTTCGGAGCCTGCCCGTCTGCAGACGCACCCTTGACCTTGGATGGAGTCTATTTCTTTCTCCGTGTGTCCATTTCCTTTTGGGGAGAGCTCAGATCAGGTTGACAACTTCCCAGGGCCTTTTCACCCCAGCCAGAGAAGTTCTTTGGTCCTCTTGAGTGGTTTGCTAAATTGATGATAATATTCCCATATCTCCCTCCCCATCCCCTCTCTCCACCCAGAAAAAGATTTACAAATACAAGAAAGTCCTGAGTAACCCGAGCCGCTGGGAGGTTGTCTTGAAGGAGATACGGACACTGGTGGACATGGCTCTCACGTCCCCGCTGCAGGATGACTCCATCAACCAGGCACCACTGGAAATCGTCTCAAAACTGCTCTCGGAGGTAAGATCGCGCCCGACCTGGGCTGAGCTCCCCCACCCTCCCACCCCTTTAGGTTGTCTGTTTTACCTCCTTCTTGTACTCAGCCCCTTCGGAGTGAGCAGGAGAGATCTACCTGTGGTGTGCCGTCCTGTAGTGGTTACTAAGGAAGCCGGTGTTTCTCACCAAACCATTGAGGGCATTGAGAGTGGGGCTTGCCGGTTCTAGCTGCCTCCAACTTGTCTGGAGGTACAGGGGTTCTGTCACCTCTGCTAAGCCCTAGATCAAACCCAGGCTCTGACGGCAGCCACTGCAGCTCCCAGGGTCAAGTGTCAACTGCGGTGGGTCTCATCCTTCCTGACCATTCGACCCTTTAATATGGTCCCTCAGGTTATAGTGACCCCCCCCCCGCCATTAAATTATTTTCGTTGCTATTTCTTTTTTTTTTTTAAAGAGATTTATTTATTTACTTTATGTATGTGAGTACACTGTTGCTCTCTTAACACACACCAGAAAGGGGCATCAAATCCCACTACAGATGGCTGTGAACCACCATGTGGTTGCTGGGAATAGGACCTCTGGAAGAGCAGTCAGTGCTCTTAACCACTGAGCCATCTCTCCAGCCCTCGTTGCTATTTCTTAACTGCAGTTTTGCCACTGTTCTGAATCGTGATGTAAATATCTGTTTTCCAGAGGTCTTAGGTGACCCCCATGGAAGGGTTGTTTGGTGACCCCCCCTCGCCCCCTGCAGGGGTCAAGACCCACAGGTTGAGAACCACCGCCCTAGATGAAACTTTCCATTCTGCTCTGTCCATCTGGGACAGAGTCTCGTTCCTGTTTTGTTCAGTCCTCGTCAGCTTTCTGTCCCACTCCCCCTTAGCTGTCTTAGGCGTTGTTTGCCTTGCTCCAGGTTTAAAAACCAGACTTCGTATGCGTGATGCAGGTGGCGTCAGGAAACTGTCACACGTATATGAAATTGCCAAACAATAGAACAAGGCAAAAAAGGTTTAAAAAAAAAAAACGCATTGGAACTTCAGCACAATGGCCATTTCCAGGTTCTCTTTGAAGACGGAAAAGTCTGCCTATGTCGGGCAGCTACTGTTACTTAGCATCCTGTCCTGGGAAAGGCCGACACCATCCACTTGGCCAGGCAGCCCTGTGCCAGAGGGTGTACCAGCTGCTAAGCAGGGTCGTGGGCGGGAGAGTAACCCCAATCCCCAATCCCCTTCCCTCCCGTAGCCCATGTTTCATCAGGGGTTTTAGCAGAAACAGAGCGGAATCAAGAATCAGCCCCAAGTGAGTTGGCAGGGGATGGGGAGGAGAGATAGTCCCAAACCTCATTGTCACCCCCTGGGATCCGTGCACTGTCCTCAGCACAGTTTCTTATACCCTAAATAGCCACGCTGCTCTTGTGTGTATGCCTGGCTGGCCCGCTGGGGATGCTGGGATGGCTGGCTCCCTATTTGAAATAGTGACAACCACCACCCAACCATGTTGCCATCCCCCTCTCTGAAGAGTTTCGTCCCCTGTGTCCCAGTGCACTCCTGTGCGAGCTCCTGCAAGCTCCCATCATCCCTTCTCAGATCCTCTTTGAGGTGGAATGCTGGGGGTCCTAACTCCTGGAAGAGCTGGGTGTCGGTGGCAGGGGCTGACACAAGCAGGGCGGATGGATGCATAGCTTCCCTCTGCAGAGGGTGGTGTGCTGGTGTAAATCGTAGTCAAGGTTCAGACTCTCAGGGCCTCCTGCCCAGTGCCCGGCCCTGACTTCAGGCTTTTCGCCCAGGGTGAGGGAAGGGAGCTCAGCTTTGAGAAGCCAGGCAGATAGACTTCCAATCGTGTGTTTTACTGTCGGTCGGACTTCAGGAAGTGTTTGACTCAGGGATGCAAAAGACAAGTCCATCCTGGCCTAGAACTTTTACTCCAGGGCCGCCTGACTCTTGTATTTGGATGTGACATTACCCAGCCCTTCAGTTCCAGCGCAAAGGGCTGTCTCCCGGAAGGTCGAACATATCCAATATTGACCTGTGGTAGGTAGGCCCTCTTACCCATCCCAGAGATGGTTCTGCCCGTGTAGAGTGGGCCCTCCCACCTCAATTAACCCAAATTCAGAAAATCTCTTACAGAGAGAAGTCCAGGTTTGTGTTTCCATGGTGATTGTAGAACCTACCAAGTTGCTAGTGAAGATTAGCTATCATAAGGAGTTGGTAGCTTTGTTAAGACACCGAGCTACATAGCCGGCCACATACAGGGACCGCCCCCAGGTTCGCCTGTCGTTAGCTGGGCTCACATTCTGTGACGCTAGATTAGGGAGACAGATGACTGAGGTAGGGCACGCCTGTAGTCCCAGCACTTGAGAGGTGGAGAGGCCAAAGATCAAGAATTCAGAATTAGGGCTGGAGAGTTGGCTCAGTGGTTAAGAGCACTGACTGTTCTTCCAGAGGTCCTGAGTTCAAATCCCAGCAACCACATGGTGGCTCACAACCATCTGGAATGAGATCCGATGCCCTCTTCTGAAGACAGCTATGGTGTACTTATATATAATAAATAGATCTTTAAAAAAAAAAAAAGAATTCAGAATTACTGTGAGTGACGTAGCGAGTTGCAAGCCAGTCTGGGGTACCTGAAACCGTGTCTGAAAAAGAAAAATTAAAAGAGAGATGATGGCTCAGGATGCCTCTGTGGTTAAGAGCACTTGCTGCTCTTGCAGGGAACCCAGGTTCAGTTCCCAGCCCCTAAGCAGCGGCTCACGACCATACGGGTACAAAGCGTGCACCTACACGGACATGCATACAGAACACTAATACATAAAATAAATACACCTTTTAAAAACACCAAACCAGCAAAATCCTATGTAGGGGAGAAGTTTCCCTGTCCAGCAAACAGGCTGTTCACAACAGGGACTTGTATGGGTCCCCACACAGCCCAGCATAGGGAACTGCCCCAGGGTTGCATGCTATGGCTCCGTGCAGAAATGAAAGCTTTGGACCTAGGCCAGGCAGAGGTTCAGATCCCCACTCCAACTGTTTCCCTGTGCATCGGGTTAGTGGCTGTGCTGCCATCAGCTCCGAGTAACTCAGTCAGGCAGCAGGTAGTCCAAAAAAACTACCCCACAAAAAAACAAAACAAACAAACAAACAAAAAAACCTGTGTCATCGTGAGGCAGGGGCTGATGACACAGCATAGAGGAATAAAGGATTTTGTTGCCAAACCTGATAACCCAACTTAAATGCCCAGAATCTACAGGGCAGAAAGAGAAAACCAAATCCTATGAATTTTCCTCTGCCCGCCACCTGATTGTGCCTGGACATGGGTGCATTCACATACTAGATGGATGGATGGGTGGACAGATGGATGGGTGCGTGGGTGGGTGGGTGGGTGGGTGGGTGGATGGATGGGTGGATGGATGGATGGGCGGATGTAGCAGAGAAAGTTTTCAAAGTTAAAAAAAAAAACGAAATAGAATCCATATACCAAGAGGAAAACAAATTCGTTGAAGCTCTAAAAGCTCATTGCCACCGTAAGGGAAGAGCAGAGCCGGCTTTCATCTGCCGTGACTCAAAGTGACTAGCGTTTTTAAGAGTCCTCTAGAAATAGGCCCCACAGAAGGAAAAAGGTATTACAGTCAAAGAAGCACACTCTGTTTGTACTTTACCCTTAAGATGGTGGGCGGCCCCTGCTTGGTGCTTAGAGCCTTTGTCTCCGTTTCCTGTACCAGGACGGCTGTCTGGTACAAAGGCAGATGTCCAGCATGGTACCAGTCCAGCATAGCACCTTTACTTTGGCCTCAGCAAGTGCAGAACTGCTAAATGCGCCTACTCCCCATTAGCCTGTTGTGATGGTAGGGGCAAGGGTCCTTGCATCGTGCCAACTCTGATTGAGTCAGGAGTTGCTCTGAGCTTCAAATGTGGCTGTTACAAAATGCAAGTAGGCTCCGGTGACAGCCTGGATCCATCAGAAGAGACATAGTAGACTGGCGTAAAAGAGAACAGCGAGTGCTTTGAAATTTCCCATGATTCTTCACACACTCACAGGAAGGCAATAATACAGTCAGTTTAACAGATTCCAGATCCAGGAGGAGGGGAAAAAAAAAAAACCCAAACAAGTTTATTAACCTAGTTTTGTTTTAGAGGTCTACTGCTCAGATGTTCATTTAGCTGGAACATCTGAGGGGCGTCGTGGTACACCGGTGTACCTTGGGAGCCTACTCTGAAGAACCACTGAAATAACATTGATCTAAAATAAAAGGTTCACCCGGCACCGAGTGTGAACTCACAAAAGGTCTGATCTCTTCCGTTTTATGAGCCTGCACTCTGGTTCTAAGGAGTGTTGTTAAAACTAAGTCAGAATCCTCAGACCACAGTCCCATGAGATGCTGTTATCAGAACCCCCATTTGCCAAAGTAGTGACTGAGTCTTAACAAGGCATGAGTCACCCCAAGCCTCAGAGCTGTGAGACGTGGATGGGGAGCTCAGTTTTCCTTTTACCCTCTGTTCTGGATTTCTCTCTGTTGTGAGGGGAAAAAAAAAACACCCTGACCAAAAGTAACTTAGGAAATGGAAGAGTTTATTTCCACTTACAAGTCACAGTCAGTCATTGAGGGAAGTCACGGCAGGAACTTGAAGCAGACACCATGAGGGAAAGCTGTTTGCTAGCTCACTCAGGCTCATGCTCAGCTTGCTTTCTTTTCTTTTTTTTTTTTTTTTTTTTTTTTTGGTTCTTTTTTTTCGGAGCTGGGGACGGAACCCAGGGCCTTGCACTTCCTAGGCAAGTGCTCTACCGCTGAGCTAAATCCCCAACCCCCTTGCTTGCTTTCTTATTATACAGCTCAAGACCAACTACATAGGGCATGGTGCCGCCCATAGTGGGCTGTGCCCTCCTGCATCAGTCAACAATCGAATCTTGATAGCCCCTTCCAGACACGCCCACAGACCAGTCTGGGCTGTGTTAAGTTGATGGTTAACAATAACTAGGATGGGCTAGAGAGATGACTCAGTGGTTAAGAGCACTGACTGCTCTTCCAGAGGTCCTGAGTTCAAGTCCCAGCAACGACATGGCAGCTCACAACCATCTATAATGAGATCTGATGCCCTCTTCTGGTGTGTCTGAAGACAACTACAGTGTACTTACATATAATAAATCTTTAAAAAAAAAAAACAAAAAACCAATAACTAGGATGTAGCTACTTTCCTGCCCCGTCCCAGAGTTGCCCTGGTATGTTGAGTGAAGAGAGTGATCGCTGTATGTGGTTGGGGGTGAGGGTTGGAAGCACCGGAAACAGTCTGCAGTGCTGGGGATACTCAGGATCAAGTGCCCATTTTTGTTGATCGTGTTTTCCTTCTTTCTCCACCCAATTCTTTAGAACACAAACCTGACCACTCAGGAGCACGAGAACATCATTGTGGTAAGTTGCCTGACACCCCCTAGCCTACTTCCCCAAGCCTCAGCCTGGTACCCAGTCTGAGATTCTTCCCAGAGGACAGTGTATGCCATAGCCGCAGGCCTTGAGTCACTTGACTCCCCCCACACCTCCCCCCAACCCCACTGCAGATCCCAGCTACCTAGCGGTGGCTGTGATGGTTGTGGGCTGTGATTGCCCTCTCATTTCCAAGTCTCCACCTTGACTTAAGTCAAGGCCATCACTGGGCAGGTAAACCTACTCTTGCCCTAGATATGTCCCGTAATTAATCCACTACATAAAACCAGGATTATACCACTCTGGTACATACGGTAGGCTAGTCTTTCTCAGAATTCAGCAGTGTTCTAAGCACCTTGGGTGTAAAATACTTCCCTGGGCAGCTTTAAGCTCTGAGACACTTACTGGAAAAGAGAGAAATGGGATTGCACCAGTTGTGGGTCTTTCTTCTCCCTGGGGTTGTCGGCCACTGGCCCACAAGGATGAAGGGTACGGTTCATGAACGGAGTTTCAGACGGCGGTAATAACGACCCAGAGGGGCCAGCTTTGGGGAGACGGATCAACTTTATTCAGGTAGATCAAAGGTTATTAGAGAGTTTGGGGGAAAGGGGTTAGGAATATCCAGGGTGGGCAAAGGTCACTGGCTAAAAGCTAAGGTACGGAGATGCCTTATTAGCATGGGAGGCCACTTCAGGAATCCCGGGTGTGAGCTGAACGGGTTCATATTGGGAGAAAGGAAGTTGAGCCTGTAATCTAACTAAGGCTGCATGACATTCTGCAGGCAGAGGTGTGTGTGTGTGTGTGGGGGGGGGTGTTCTGAGCTCCCCAGACAAGGTCAGAGAAGGAGAATCCCTGCTGGTAAAGGGAGTCCGCCATTTTTTGTGGAGCCCAGACGGCTATCCAGACAATGGTAGACTTCGACTTTAACTAGAAGGGCAGCAACTGATGACACGAATTGTAGATCCAGCTCATACCTGAGTCCACAAACGGTGGACACCGCCCTGCTTGTAAGAGTTCGTCCGTAGTAGGAAGACAGAGGCAGTCACTGCAAAACAGAGATACACAGTGTGCAGCGACAGAACCTGGGAGACGGGGCCAGAGAGCTTCCCAGGGCGGGTGACATCTAAGCTGGGCTTTGACGCATCCATAGGAGTTTGCCAGATGAGGGAAGGCATCCGGGGAAGAGCAAACCATTTATTCAAAGGCACAGAGGCTAAGGCGACTCGGTGTGGGCTGCTGAAGCTTCAGCGGTGCTGGAGCCTGAAGCACACGGAGGGTGCGGGAAAGCTGAGAAATAGAACCGGAAATGGAGATGTGAGGAGGGGCTGTGGCTTTGGGAGTGACAGGCCAGTTCCAGTGCCCCTGGGGCTCATCCAGCTGAGATAGGCCCCTGTGTTTGCACCAGGAGGTGAGCTGCTGGTGTTTCACAGCTCAGTGGGGTGGGTAGAGCCTCCTTCAGTCTGGCACCTACTCCAGCTGCCTTGACTGCTCTTGACTGGATGGGGTCAGCCAGCCTGGGTGTCCCTGAGCACTTTCCAGGACCTTCTCCCGGTTATCCTGTCAGTGCGTTAGCTTGTGTAAGCAAGCCTTCACTGCCCGTGGTGGTGAGTTCACCAAACCCCGGCCGTGTCCCACCAGAGGTCAGCCCTGATAATTGATTGAGGACTTGCTTAGTCCATTCCAGGGCCCCCGGCAGATCAGTCAAGGGCAGGGGTGGTTCTGGGTGGTGGGAGAGCACAGGGGAGAGGCAGCTGGTCTCTTCTGCCCAGGGCGAGGGTGGGGCTAAGAGGAAATGACAGCGGGGCGCTTCCGGGACCTGGTTGCGTGAAGGGTGGGGGCGCGTCACCTGAGATAAGATGGTTAAAGAATGGACCAGTGTGCCCAAGGCAGCGGTGAGACCCTCTGGGTCAGTGCCAGTCTGAAAATGTTGTGTCCCCAGGTCCTGCTGGACACCATGGTCTAGAGGTGTCCAGAAGAAGTTCTGGCATTCTCACAAGCCTTGGGGAGAAGTTTGTTCTGAGGATCCTGCTAAAGTGGCTACATTAAGACCCATCCTTACCCCTTCCCTTACCCCCTCCCCGTCCTGGTCTCCCCCTCTCCCCATGCGTCCTCTCACTGTCATAACCACCATCATTAAGAGATCACTTCCTAACCACATCTGCTGAGCCTCCCCCTCCGGCCTGGAGTGTGTCCTCCTAGTTAACCTATTGACAGTCAGTCTCCTGTAGCAGTGCTGGGCCCTTCTCTGTGTACCCACTTTTCTATCAGAACTTGAGTGAGCTTTTCTCATTCCACCAGCCAGATCCCCCAAGCCATAGAAACCGTCAGTGGGTACCATTTGGGTATCAGCAGAGGCACATGGGCTGACACACACACACAGGACAGGCCCGTTTCCCATGATGGTAGAGAGAGCAGACTTAATGCTAGCACAGGGGACTCAAGCTCACAGAATCTAGACCCAGCTATGACAATTACTAGAAGAAATTTAATTATTATTTTCTGTGTGGGGGTGTTTTTCCTGCACGCATGTCTGCATACTGTGTGCCGGGAGTGCCATTTGAAGTCAGAGGAGCCCATTGGCTCCTCTAGAACTGTGAAGAGGGATAGTTAAGCGGCCATGTTGATGTTGGGAACTGCACCGAGCCCTCTGCAAGAGCACCCAGCGCTCTTACTGGCGCAGCCATTTCTTCAGCCCACCTGAAGAAATTTTAGCGTTATTGAGAACAGTTGTCCCTGGTCTGGGGCGATGGTTCAGCAGCTAAGAGTACCTGTTACTCTTGGGGAGCACTCATGGCGATTAGCCACCGTCCCTGACTCCAGGCATTCACACGGTGCACCTTCATACACATACAAGACAATGTTGGGTATCTGGGACACCTAGCTGGCAAGTGCAAGGTCCTGGGTTCAATTCCCAGTACTGCCCCCCGCCCCAAAAAAATCCCTTTCAGGACCTGTGGGTGATTTGAGGACCCCTGAGGGTGTCAGACACTACTAAGTCTCTGGAAAACAGGATGTATTGATTCAGCCTCTGTGCATCTGAGTGTAGGTATCCGGTGCAGTGTGAGCAGGTGCTAGCCGTCCCGTGGTAGAGCCTCGGGAACATTAGCAGAAGTCTCTGCTTTCTGTCCAGAGACCGGTTTTTGTTGTTGTTGTTTTTTTCTTCCAAATAATATTGAGCCAGGGTTTTTGAATACATAGGCGAGGAGTCCATGAAGAGAGCTCTGACTTAGCTTTGACGTTGCTGATATCTCTTTGTGGTGGTGGTTGTTGATGATGAGGTTCTGAGCCGAGCCTGCGTCACAGGTACTTAGGGGACTGAGGCCAGAGGATCACAACTTCAGAGCCTGCCGGGGCTACAGAATGAGTTCCGTCCAACCCCAGCCAACTTAATGAGACCTTTTCTGGAAATAACAAGGGGGCTGCAAGATCGCTTCAGCGGGAGATTCCCCCTGCCTACAGTCCCCCTAGTGAGGGGCTGGGGATGTGGCTTGGCGGCAGAGCATTTCCTCCCGCTAGCATGGGTGACACCTGGATTGTCTAGACTTAGAATTGAAAAAGGGAGGGAAGGTGATCTTGCCTTTGCCCATCGCCATCCTCAGAGATAATTCATCTCCAGCAATAGCTTCTGCCATGTTTCTTGTTCTTCATGGGAACAGGGTAACAAGGACGTGTTCTACATCTGTCACTCCGCCTGTCAGTGTAACCCGGAGAACCTTCCAGGGCTTTCTGTGAATTTCTTGCTCAAATGCCTCTTCTTCCTCATAGCGACAGTTGCAGAGGGTGGATTCTCCTTTTGAAGGTACCTTGGTCATTGTCAGAGTGTTACATCCTTCCTCTCTGGCCTTTACTCCCAAGAGGACTTGGGGACAGAAATATCTTTTTTTTTTTAATTTATTTATTATGTACACTGTAACTGTCTTCAGACACATCAGCACAGGGCATCGGATCTCATTATAGGTGTTTGTGAGCCACCATGTGGTTGCTGGATTTGAACTCAGGACCTCTGGAAGAGCAGTCAGTGCTTTTAGCCACTGAGCCATCTCTCCAGCCCAGGACAGAAATATCTTGACCCCTTAAGGCCAGTTCACCCTCTCACAAGACCTGCTTTATAAAGATGTCTTCTGACATCATGATACAACTTGGTTATCTGCAGAGTTCATGCTCAGGAGCCGTGCCCTGGGTTACCAAGATAATTACCAAACCCCTCAGTGCTTTGAAGTTTACTTATTGTGTGTGTGCACGGCATGTGTGTGGGGGGGTGGTCATGGGATCAAGGAGCATGTGTGTCGTGGTGTATGTGTGGAGAGCAACAGACAACCCTATGGAAGCAATTCAGTTGTCCCTTCCGTGTGGTTCCTGGGACCAAGCTCAGGTCACCAAGCTTGCACAGCAATCCCTTAACTCTCCAGGCACCTCACCAGATCTGGTCGTGCTTTTGTAAGTTCGTGGTTTTATGAACTGCATTCATGGCAATCCAAAGGCTGCAGGTTGGACATGCCTGTTATTTTTCTTTAACTGTTGTTCTTTCCGGTCCGGTGGCTTCAGTGCTCCAGGCTCTGTAAAATGCCAGTTTGGTTCTTTTCTCATGGGCTGTGAGAAAATCATATCCCGTGAGCCATCATATCTAACATGACAAGCAAAGGGCACGGCTTCTGGAAAGATTCCACGAAAATTATTATCCGTTTATATCAATGCATTTTTTGAATACAGTCATCACTTTATGACCCAGCAGAGGCCTGGAGGTTTCCCTGACCCACCGTCTATCTGTCCCTGTGGGCCTAAGGGTCAGTGAAGGGATGACATGAATGGAGCACTTGACAGCTGCTGTCAATGCTAAGCCTGCTCCCCTACACAACGCTGTAATTCACATCCATTAGGAAGGAGACCTGGGAGGAACTAGAGGGACCCAACCCAAGGGGACCACACCCTGCCCTTAACTGGTACCCGAGAAGAGCTAGGGAAGGGGCCTCCCGTCCTGTTGCCGCCACTGTGGCCTGAAACCTTCCTTTGTTTAACCCAGGCGTTGGCTGGGTTGCCTGGCTGTGCTGGGTCTCCTGGCTCTGGAGTAGAGAACTGGGCATGGTGTGCTTCCAGGAGCGGGAGGAAAGGGTGTCCCGGCTGCTCAGGTCACTCAGAGGCTTACCCACTGTCTTTTGTACTGTCCCTCGCTCTCCTTCAGCGTAGTCATTGTCCCCAGTAATGCATAGAATGAACAGTAACCCAAACACGAGGTCACGAACGTGGCTCCGAGGCCAGGTTCTGCCGCTGGCTTTGCTGCATACCGTGGGCTGGTGCTTTCCCCACCCCTCCAAACTCAGACTTCCGTTCTCAGCGGATCAGTTGTCTCCCTGCCCGTGGACAAGTCACACAGTCCTAGCCATGTGGGCTGCTAGAGGACCACCGTTGAGATGTTGTCATTTCATCAGGTGGGATGGTGCGAGCTGGGAACCTGCCTTGCACTGGGCTGGGAACCCCTGACCTGGGTTACTTGGGACTGCCCAGCGATAGAAATGGAACCAGAATGAGAAGGTGATATCTTTTTTAACCATCTTCCAAAAACCATTAGCTTTGTTCCAGTTGAAATTGAAGGTGTCGCCTGTGGCCACTCTGTTGAAATGACTTCATCTCAGAAGACCGCCCACTTGAGTTACCTGGTCACCCGCAATCTCCATGTTTTGGACTCTTCCCCATGATCCTCTCTGGGACTTGGCATTAAACCCAGGGCCTCACACACACTTTGTAAACACCCCATCACTTTGCTGTATGACAGCACTTTTCTCTTGTAACGTGTTATTTGAAAATAAGGTCTCAGTATACTGCCCTGGAACTCACTCTGTAATGCAGGCCGACCCTCCAATTCCATTTCCCTTGTCTTGGCTTCCTGAGCTGCTGGATGACTCCTGGACTTGGCTTAATCTCCTTTATACAGTTTTTTCCGTGATACCCCCCCCTAAAACCAGCCTCTGGTGTTACATGGCGAGCCCCAAGGAGACTTTCCAAGCAGTTGCTCAAGGAGTGAAGGGGTACCCCACCCTGCTTTAATATGACCTGGAGTGTGTTTAGAGGCCATTGGGTTGTCACATGCAAGGAGGCTACTGTTTATATTTAACAAGACAAGGCTCTAGCTATCCTGGGCCTCCTGTGGCACACAGGACTGGCACCCCACAAAGCACAATCAGCTGATGGATAAGGAACCCCACTTGTTGATGACTGTGCATCCGACACCTGCAGAGACTTTTCGGACCCCACTTTCCCCAGGGCCGGTTTAAGGATGTTTGAGACAAAGCCACCTGTTCCAGCGCTCTTGTTACTAGGACAGGGCAAGATCAGAATCATCCAGGGTTCTGCCCAGCCTGGATGCTGAGCCCCTAGTTTGCTGCCAGGAGCCCCGCTCCCCACAGAGCTAGAAACGTAGAAGGTGCCAAGATCCCTTATTGGAAATAGCATCATGTTCACCCAGTAAGATGTCCTGCTGCTTAGTCAGAAGTTGTGGGCTTGAGGGCGGTATGGATAAATGCCAGCTAGTCATGAAGCCCCTAAAGTTAGCTGTCTTCACTGTGGGTCTAGCCTGGGAGCCTTCCCGCATTCTGGAGCTCTGGTCTGTACCTTAGAAAAGGTGTTCTAGGGCTTAGGGATTTAGCTCAGTGGTAGAGTGCTTGCCTAGCAAGTGCAAGGCCCTGGGTTCGGTCCCCAGCTCCGAAAAAAAAGAAAAGAAAAAAAAAAAGAAAGAGAAAAAAGAAAAGGCGTTCTACCCGGAGGAGAGTAGAGGGATGTTCGTATCTTTTAGAGTGGCTCTCTTCTGCAGACTGCACCTCCCCCCCCCTCCCTCCCTCCCTCCCACAACACCCACCCCCCACCCCCACCCCAGATCCCGCTGACTGATGGCTGTTTGTTTTCTTGTAGGCAATTGCGCCTCTGCTGGAGAACAACCACCCACCACCAGATCTCTGCGAATTCTTCTGCAAGGTACAGTATCACCGCCGTGGGCTGCCAGAGGCCACCGCCACCACGGTGTGCCAACTAGATGGGTCCGAGCGCCCCGGCTGAAGGCCAAGCCTACCTGGCAACCTGGTCAGGGTGCCAGATGCAGGCAAAAGGCGTCCAAGTGCCCATTCTTGGGGTTGCTGTCCTCTGCCAGACAGGCTGAGGAAGAACCGGGCGTCTGGCTTTTCTGTGCACTATTCCTGGCTGTCTTGGGAGGCAGCTTGCAGCCAGTCTTCTAGATTCCTGACGTCAGAGCTGGGTTATTCTTAGCTGAGGCTCCTCTGAGCACTGACTGGCCCAGGGTAGGGGCCCAGCAAAGCAGGGCTTTTCCCTGGACAAGGGAAACTGGCAGCATGTGCCAGGTCAGCTTGGAGGAGCTACAGACCAGGGCAGCATGCCCAGGGACCTGGTGCCAACCTCCCAGCAGAGTTTGTCCGCAGCATACCCAGGCACACCAGGGGACAGGGCCTTCCCAGAAAGCACAGCTCAGCAGCTTGGGGGCTGGACTGGCACACAAATCTGTCCTTTGCACACACGCTCGTGCGCTCTCTCCCCCCCCTCCCCCCCCTCTGTGAATGTGCGTGCGCGCACGTGTGTGTTTACTCTAATAACTTGATATCCTTAGAAAGACACACGCTTGCTTCTTTCACCTCCCCGGCACTGCCATGCCGTAGCCCCGCCGACTAATTTCCTTTGTGTTCTCTCCTTCCTTGGTTCTCCTGGGTACCATGTGGGTCCCTGCCCCCCTCTACAACCTCATGCTGCCTGTTGGAGACATTGGAAAATGGGGCAAGACTGTGTTCTGTTTGGCTCTGCTTCTCCTATAAGGTGACATTTCCAGTGACTCACACATTGGCCAGCCCATGGCACCCAGGGGGCAGTTTAGGACCCAGCACAGAAGTCCCTTTCTTCAAGTGTTATAGGCGATGGGTCCTTTGGTCCAAGTAGGCAAGCAACTACTCGCACGGCAGTCCCACACAGGAGAGGAGCCTCTGCCTCAGAGCTCAGTGTCAGCTCCCAGGCAGATGAAGTAAGGGAGCCCCGCCCAGCCTTTTTCCCC
The DNA here is from genome assembly GCF_011064425.1 of Rattus rattus. Taxonomy (NCBI): domain Eukaryota; kingdom Metazoa; phylum Chordata; class Mammalia; order Rodentia; family Muridae; genus Rattus; species Rattus rattus. Next base: position 37,075,313 of record NC_046170.1, read on the forward strand.
GGTTTCATAGTTAAGCAGTGTTTATTCCAGAAAAGTTGACCTTTGTTAAAGTCTTTTAAACGATTTATTTACTTACTCCGTACGCTTGTGCACACATAAGCCATGGTGAGTGTATGGAGGTCACAGGAGAACTTGTTAGAAGCCAGGTACTCCTTTAACCTTGTGGGTTTTAAGGATCCAACTCAGGTTGTCAGGCTTCGTGGCAAACACCCTTACTTGCTGAGCAACCTCACTAGTCCCCCTCCACAAGTAAGTCTTTCTCTGGGGTCCCTGCTAGCATAAAACAAAGTAGGAGAAAATGGGCCCTGGGCAGTCCCTGCTGGGATCTAAATGGAGAGATAAGAACACGACCAGGGCCATGGGGCTTCAGGCTGTCTTTGCTCTGGTGGCTAAGCCCTGGGAGAGGAGCTTCATTGCTTCAAAGCCCCCCCTCACCAGCTCCCTGGTGCCTCTGAGCCTGTCTGGGGAGTCTCCAGACAGCCCTTCCGGCTGGACTTCCAGATCTCAGACACAAAGGTTTGAGGAAATTTTGCTGCTCTGGTTTCCCAGGAAAGCCCTGGGCTCTTTCTCCTCAGGTCCATTGACCTTATTAAGAGTTGCAAGCGGAAATCTTTCTGGGGCAAGGGGCTCATAGGTGCAAGCAGGTCAGTGGGGCAAGGTTACTGGGTCAAGAGAGCTTGTCTGCTCCGTGGAAGGCCTAATTCAATTTCAAAGCAAGGTGTAGTGGTAGAATACGTGCCTAGCATAAACCCCACTAAGTGTCTGCATTTGATTCCCCATCACTGCTTGAAACTGTGTTTGACGGCTGAGAAGTCAGAGGCTGCCCTACATCTAGAATGTTCTCCAGCTTATCAGACAGGCCTGCTGAATCTTACAGAAGGATTGAGATTGGAGGCAGAACATACCTTTCTGAAATGGCCTTAAATGGTCAAACAAAAACCAAAAAAAGATTCTATCTTGTCCATTTTTTTTAACCTTACTTTAAAAAAACAGAAAACAAAAAACCACTCATCCAGTTGAGTTAGAAACCTAAATCCACCCATAGACTTGCATAGCAGATTCAGATTCTGTCAGTTGCCAGAATTTTGAGGCAGTCGAGGTATCCCTCAGTTAATTGTGGTCTGCTCATCCAGTGGAATCTGTGCATGTATGTGGGTGGGTGACTGTCTATGCACACGTGTGCACATGTGTGCAGAATTCAGAGGACAACCGCGGGTGCCTTCCCTTCCTCAGACAGGTTTTATATTTTGACACAGGGCTTCTTCACCGGCCTGTGGCTTGCCAATTAGCCCCACTGCTGTCTCTCTGTCTCCCAGTGTTGGGATCACGAGCATGTTGGTTTTAGTTTTATGTACTTATAAATGTATGTCACAGGGGCTGGAGAGATGGCTCAGGGGTTAAGAGCACTAAGAGGGGTTAAGGGTCCAGAGGTCCTGAGTTCAATTCCCAGCAACCACATGGTGGCTTACAACCATCTGTAATGGGATCTGATGCCCTCTTCTGGTGTGTCTGAAGACAGCAACAGTGTGTACTCACATACATAAAATAAATAAAATCTTAAAAAAAAAAATGTATGTCACATGTTAGATTTAGGTGGGTTCCCACAGAGGCCAGAAGAGGGCATCAGATATCCTGGGATTGGAGTTTATAGGTAGCTGTGAACTACCTTTTTGGAAATTCCCACCCTTTGCAAGAACAGCAAGCCATGGTAACCATGGAGCTACCCTCTCCACTCATTCCCGGCTTGTTTAAGATTTATTCATTGTGATTGATTGATATATATAAGTACACTGTCGCTGTCTTCAGACACACCAGGAGAGGGCATCAGATCCCATTACAGATGGTAGTGAGCCACCATGTGGTTTCTGGGATTTGAACTCAGGACCTCTGGAAGAGCAGTCAGTGCTCTTAACCACTGAGCCATCTCTCCAGTCCATGTCTGTTTGGTCTTTTTGTTTTTTTGGTTTTTTTTTAAAGATTTATTCATTTATTATATATAAGTACACTGTCGCTGTCTTCAGACACACCAGAAGAGGGCATTGGATCTCTTTACAGGTGGTTGTGAGCCACCATGTGGTTGCTGGGAATTGAACTCAGGACCTCTGGAAGAGCAGTCGGGCTCTTAACTGCTGAGCCATCTCTCCCGCCCTGTTTGTTTGTTTTTAACGTGGGTTCTAGGGATGGAACCCAGCAAGCACTTTTCTGAGTCATCTCCACGGACCCCATTACAGCTGTGGTAGCTCACATCTGTGATCCCAGCGGTGGGGGAAACTGAGGCAGGAGGACCTTGATTTCCAGGACAGCCTGAACTACTTAGCGAGATCCTGTCTCAAAAAAGGAAGGGACGAGAAGCTGTGAGAACCCTGCAGGGAGCACTCCCACACACCCTGTGAGAGTTACCACCACATAAGGACACCCCATACTGCACAGGCTTCGTGCCTTTGTGGTTTCAGCCATGGGTTGAGCATCTGTAGTACCGAAGTCTGAAATCCAAAATGCTCCAAAACCCCAAACTTCTGAGTGCTCACAGGACACCCTGAGTAGGAAATCGTCAGAATGGGCATGCTGAAAACATTGCGTAAAAGTACCCTAAGGCTCTACATAAAAAAGGACCTATTACTTCAGGGCTCTGCATCTCAGTCAGTGCCGGTTAACCTGAGTACAGAGCTCTGGGAGTGCCAGGCTGCTAGGAAGGGTCAGAGCTCAGTGCTTGCAAAGACTCGGGGAGGGACAGAATGCTATCCAACAGAGCGCAAGGCAAAACTACTGTATACTACTGTCGTTGGTGATTTGAGCCCTTAACCTTGGGTCTAGACCCCTAGAAGGGACACTCAGAGGCCAACCAAGTGTGAAATGTCGGAATGAGAAAATAAATGCCTGCAAACAAGTGTGCTGTGGTGCTGTGAGCAGTCGACCGCTGGGGAGGCTGGAACACATCCCCACTTGGCATTCGTGCTCTGAGCCTAACTCTGCTCTGAAGCATGAGGTCTTCCTCAACGAGCTGCATCATTCAGCAAAGCAAACCATCTTCTTAGTGGGCTTGGTATCATCTTGTGGCCTCTGGAAGCAGCAGGCCGTGGGTGGGGCTCCCCCAGCCTACACTGACTGGCTGCACCCTTCTCCCCCTCCCCCAGCACTGCAGAGAGCGGCCCCGGTCTATGGTGGTCATCGAGGTGTTCACACCGGTGGTTCAGAGGATCCTTAAGCATAATATGGTGAGTACCTGGACAGCCGTGGGTGGCTGGGTGTGGCCAGGGGCAGTTTCAGAAGCTGGGAGTTGGTGCGGCCTGTCCTTCAGGACTGTCTGTCTCCCGTCAAGCAGACAGCAAAATCCTTTGTAGGTCAGGATAGATGTTGTTACTGGGATCATGGCTTCCATTGAGTGGTCCCCACTATGGGACGCAGGCAGTACTCCGCTCACCGGGTTGTGGAGTGGGGCTCTTCACTCTTGAAGGGATAGCCTGGGCTCAGCGAAGGGTGTGGTGTAGGGGGTGAGAGCGGGATTCAGGGTGAGAAGGCCTTCAGCAGTTGTGGTCTCAGCTGGATGTAAATGTCAACATCTGAGTGGTGACTTGTGGAACCTTGCCCCGGGGATCTTTCTCCCTCCAGCTTGTCACCTCAGTCCAACCAGGACTCAGGAAATAACATACCCTTCAACTCTACCCAAATAGGACCCTAACACAGACAAAGGACATTTCGGGGTCTGGAGGTGTTCCTCGGTTAATAGTATACCTGTTTAGCATGCATGAGACCCCAAGTTCTGTCTCCAGCATCACGTAAACCAAGTGGGTAATGGACCCTAGGGAAGGTGGATGGGAGCAGGCAAGTCAGTTCAAGGTCACTGTCAACTGCATAGTGAGTTAAAGGTCAGCTTGTTCTACATGAGAGCCTGTCCCGTGTAAAGGCAAAGGTGACCAGGGGCGCACACAGTAGGGGGAAATCTAACCAGAGTCGAAGTTAGTCCGTTTTCAAAAACCTAAAGACACAACTTAATCGTCCCCTTTAAGGACCTGCCGTTCAGTGTCTGAGGTACTTCCTGTGAGTGTGGCAAATAGTAGAGACTCAGGGAGCAAGACCTGCTGGCTGACCACAGGTCTCCATCACAGACAGCGCCTGAGAAGAACGGGTGTGTTTCTGGAGATTTACTGGATACCTTTTTTCGGAACCAGATACCATGGCGCATCGTTAAGAATTCGAAGAGACGTTTTCTTGCTAGAAGAAGTACATCGGAAGGATGGCTTGGGAGGTGGCCCGCTGAAATGAGAGGTCACTTTGCACATGCAAGGATAGGAATGCAAAATCCCAGGGCCTTGTATGTGTTCTTAGCACTGAGCTATGCCCCTGCCTGCTTGACAGTCTGGTGACGTTGGGCATGCACTCACTGCATAGCTCTGGGAGGATCTTGACCACATACATGCAGGTTGATTAGGGAGCACGGGCAGGAGGCAGGGTGAACAGCAGGAGCTATGAATGGAGCACAGTGGGCCTCTCCCTAGATAGGAAGGCAAGCCGAAGTATTCCAGAGCCTCCTATCCTGCAGGACCTCATTCCTAGCTGAGTGCGGCATGTGTGTAGGCCCACGGTGTGCACACGTGCTTGAGCATGAGAGTATGTCTGCACATTTCTTAAGCTCCTCTCTCGTTCTGTCCCTCTCCTGTGTAAACAAACGACCTTAAGGGACACCCAGTAAGTAAAACCACCCCTACTCCTATGCTGGGGGGTCAAATCCAGAGCTCTGCTCTGCCCCTGAGCCTGCAAGTTGATTTTTTTCAAGGGGTCCCATTGAGTGGGGCAGGATGAGTTCCAGTGTCACCCGTGAGACATCTTGCTGGCCAGATAGATTTTTTTCAGAGTTGGAACACCAGTGTGTCTTCCTCTCGCTGAGCGACGACACCAGTGGCAGGCCGACCAGTGGGGACCGGTACCTGACAGCCCTTAGAGTTGCATCTCCCGCTGATCGTGGGAATAAGCACAGTTGGATAGCATTTGGGCCTTTCTTAAAAGTGCTTCCTCTTTCTTGTTGCCCACTTCTCCAGACCAGGGCAGGGGTAGGAAAAGACCCTGGACCACTGTGGGTACTTGGCTTGTACCTCCTGGTCGGGCTTTGTTTGCCTATACCCATTGATGTCTGTCTCAGAGAACGCCACTCCACTAGAGCAGGAAGAGTCCCTTTGTCCTTGCTCGGGGCCCATAATTAAGCCTCAAGTGAGGCTACAAATGGACACCTGTGAGCTCTGGATGCAGCTGTACCCCAGGCTGGGAACACTACCTTTGTTAAGTGGCCATCTTGCTCCTCATTACCTCAGCTTCCTCCCTTCCCCGTCTTCAGTGACGCAACCACGCTGCCCTTCCCCGGCTGTGTTCTTACACACTGGCTGCCTCCTGCACGCCCACGCCCGACACCCACGTCGCCTTCCAGTTCCCACCAGCGTTCTCCTTTGAGCGTAGGCCCTCGCTGTGTAATCCAGGCTAGCCACGGACTGACGAATGTCCTGCCTCGGCCTCTCCAGAACTAGGATCATAGGCGTGTGCCATTGTTCCTGGCTTCCTGCTGTGCCTTCCAGGGTGGCTTCTCCTCTTCAGACACACTTTTTGGACTCGTGCGGGAGACTAAGGGGTGTCTGGGGTCTGCCAAACCAAGAGAAGCCCCTGAGGAACTGTGTCTGGGCTCATCCCAACTCAGGAGGAAGCTGGCGTCGCCTCGATGTCTGTGGCCGGGGTCCTCAGAGCGATGCTTGCCCAGAGCCACCTAGTCCCAACCCAAAGAGATGAGTTTCCCTTCTCACTATGTACACTTCTACACTGGCGTCTCTCAGACTGCTGGCTGGCTACCTTAGACGCCAGCTCAGGGAATTGGTTCAGGTGGCTACCTCAGAAGAGCTTGTAGTTTCCCGGGTGACCAGAGGCCAAGCAGAACATCTGCCACTCAGGGGTCTGACAGAGGACAGACCTAGACTTGATGAGCTCGGCCTGCCGGCAGGTTCATGCGATAGGAACATGCAGCCTGCTCCAGGACTCCTCCTCACCATGGGAAACGTTAGAGGTGTGAGTTCGTGTGTGGCGTCTCCCTCCACCAGCTCCTTCTGGCCATGCCTGCTGAGCTCTACCTTTGCTCTCTCTCCAGGACTTCGGGAAATGCCCAAGGCTGAGGCTCTTCACCCAGGAGTACATCCTCGCCCTGAATGAGCTCAACGCAGGCATGGAGGTGGTCAAGAAGTTCATTCAAAGGTGTGTCTTGCCTACCCACCCAGCCACCCCCTCCTCTCCCTGCCCTACACTACCTGGTTTGTGACACTCAGGGAAGAGCGGGTCTTACCTAAGACTCTCCGAGCCAGGCATGGTCCCAGCTGCTTGCTTGTTGTGTGACCATGAGCTTGTCTGCCACTGTGCCTCTGCGATCCCGCTTCCTTTGATGTCCCCGGGAGACTGTTATTATAACTAGCTAACACAGGAAGAAACCCTTAGCGGGGTGGAGGGGAGCTTCTGAACCGTGTTCCTGTCTCTGTGGCCCCCTCCCCCAGGGGGCTGTGGGTATTTAGTGTGGAGCAAGGACCAGGGACAAGAAGCAGTGTTGACTGCTCACGTTGGCCTATATTCTGCGAGGTTTCCTCTTCAAATGGTCTCCTCGTGCCTCAGTTTCCTTATCTGTGAAATGAGATCTCCAGTGCCCATTCGGGTCAATGACTATGACAACCCCAGTGAGCTGAAGTATACAATTTCTCCTTTGTTTAAAGAAAACCTGGCTTGGGGGCTGGGGATGTGGCAGCGGGCAGATTGCCTAGAATGCTTGAAGCCTGGGATCCACCCCCAGTCCAAGGGAAGCCATGCATCCCAATGCAGTTCTATGGTCCCCGCCCTCGGTAAATGGAGGCAGGGGAACCAGAGGTCCAGACTCATCTTGGGCTACGTCGCAAGTTCAATCCAGCCTGAGCCAATTACAAAACTTTGATTTGTGACCTGTGCCCACTGCAATCCCACAGCACATGACTGTGCTCAGGCAGTTGTCCAGCAGGGCCTGATGTCAACCCCCCCCCCATTCTCCGCCACACACATGTGCACGCATGTGCACACTTCTAACCTTGACTCTGGTCTGTGGGGTCAGAGCAGGACAGACTTGTCTCAGTGACAGCAGCCACAATGGCAGTTTCCTAGAGAGGTTCCGTGTGTCATCCTAGACACACAGGTCAGCCCATTTTACAGGTAAACAACCATGGCACAGAGGCCTCCATAACAAACAGTACAGTGACACCTACTAAGGGCTCTGTAGTGCCGCTTGCCCTGTGCTCAGCTAAGGTGACCCGAGATGACATTGTTTTTAGCAAAGCACACTTTTAAGACTAAAACCATCGTGAATGGTCATTTCAGAAACACCTGTGCCGATGGCGCTGTCCCAGGCTAGAGCTGCACGGTCACAGCTAGGTTTGATCCTCTGTCACTGGCTGAGGAGAGTCTGTCTCTCTTCACACAGCTCAAGGCCTAGGGGTAGAGTCTAAGCAGTTGGCTAGGCCACTGAGCTGTCACCCATCTTGGCTAGGAGCTCAGACCTGAGTCACCAGCCACGTGGCACAGGCTCTCCCCCGCCTCATGAGGGCTGACAGAAGAGGTGGCCTCCCACCTGGAGCACCTCCCTAACTCCACCTCTGGCCGACAGCTCCTCCACAGCCTCCTTACCTCCCTGTCCTCTCTTTCAGCATGCATGGCCCCACAGGGCACTGCCCACACCCCCGGGTCCTGCCCAACCTCGTGGCTGTGTGCCTGGCTGCCATATATTCCTGCTATGAAGAGTTCATCAACAGGTCAGTGCTAGTGTGCTGCGTGGGTCCGGGTGGGAGCACGGGGCCACCCTGACCTGGGATTGTGTCACTGAAGAGGACAGATTGTCATCCCTCTCTGCAAATGGCCGTGGGGTGTGGAGCTAGCCCTGGGTTAGGGCTGAGAAAAGAGCATGAAGCCCAGCATCAGAAGCCACAGGGCAGAGGCACCTAGGCTTTAGCTACTGGTGTGTCCTAGGCTGAAGGCTGCTCACTATGGGACAGGTAGCGCTCAGGGAGTGAGCCAAAAGGCTGCTCAGGCATGCCAGTGTGTGTGGCACTCGGGTGTTTGGGTGAACACCCGTCTGTCCTTTTAGGCTAAGGCAGGAGGGTAGTGACAGGTTTAAGGCTACATAGTGAGGACTTGAGGGGGAGGGGACGGACGTGGAAAGAGTCTACGTGTGTGTGTGTTTACGTGTGCATGGGGGAGGGGATGTTACAGCATTTTCCAGCCTTGCCGTTGGGATCTTGGGTCTTGGTGAACAGGGTTAGTACGCCGGCTGCAGAAGAGTATATTTTCAGAGCTAGGAAGTGATTGTTTTGTGCCTGTGGTCACCTCCCCTCCTGAAGCAAATGTTCTCAGGGGACTCATAGATCCCTGACTACACCAGAGTCTGTCAGGTAGGAGACAGGCCGTGCACATGGTAAAGCCCAAGTAGTGAGGGGACCAGAATGGGTGTTTGCTTGTGAGCAGGGGGAAGCTTCAGGGCCTAGGATTTAGGTGGAAGCCGGTGTCTGCTGACCCAGCTCAGACACCTGACCCAGGAAACGAGGTGTGACTCACTCAGTTGTATATCTCTTTACCCATCCTCCAAGGTTTGATCCAGACCCATCTGTTCTGGTTAAGGCTGTTTGGGGGATGCCGGAGGACACGGGTGCCATTGATCTGTGAGCTACTTCCTGTAGTATTGTAGGTCACGCAGGACATGGTGCTGCAGCTGCCCAGTTGTTGAGTTGAAACGCTACACAGCTCTGAGGGGCCCCTGCTGTCTAGGCACCGGTAGACCTGGGGGGGGGGTGGCGCTAGGCACTAGTAGAGCCGGGGGCTGGGGGTCGGGTGCAGCATGTACTGAATGAAGTATTCTCACAACAAAAAGGCCCTAGAGCCTTTGGAAATCTCTGACCTTGGTGGATGGAGCTACTAAAACCAGAAGGCAGAGAAGGATGGGGCTGTGACAGATCAGGCATGTTTCAAGGTATCAGGGCATGAGAGAGGAGAGTTGGTCTTCCACCCCTCCATCCTGGTCCTAACATTGAGAGGAGTCCTCTCAATGCAGTGACCAACCATGTCCTTGTTTTTGAAAGATGGCTGGATCCCAGGAGTCTGCTCAAAGACTGTGCTGCCCCTTCCCCTAGGAAGACAGCTCCTGTCTGTCTGTACATCCCCTCCCATCCCGCAGTTGCTGGTGACATCACCGACCAGAGAGCCTTTGTCCTGGAGATGTAGCTGTTGGACTTTTGCCAGCACAATACAGGGTCTACTCAGCTTACAAAAAAGAAAAGAGGAACAAATACCCGGGCTCCCCAGTGCCATTCTGAATTAACTGGTGTGGTCTCGGTGATATTTGGAGTCCCCGGACTAGAGCTAAGAACTCTTGCCAGTAGAAAGCTAGAAGGGCCCTTCAGGTAGGTGCTATTGAAGACAAGACCACCAGACTTAGGGAAGCAGAAGAGGAGCAGAGGATGCAGTGTGTGCAATGGCCCAGTGGTGATGGGGCTACCGTTGATCATAGCATTTTTCCATCCGTGTTTCCCGAACCACTCAGAGCCACTCAGCCTGCTGCAGTTCCGTGCAGACTTTGTCGGCTGGGGATTCAGGAGTCCACTTGCCTTACCTGCCCAGGGTCTACTCATGGACAGAGCAGGAACCCAGGGAAATTGGTGCAGCTAAGACTAGAGAGAGAGAAGCTGAGGACAAAGGGACTCCCCAGGGCCGGTGTTGAAAGCAGATTGAGCTCAACAGGTAAAGTGTCTGCTGTACAAGTGTGAGGACCAGAGTTCAGAAGCTAGGGTTTGTGAGTAGGCTCGGTAGCCATTTATAATCCTAGCGATGTGGTAGATTTCCTAGCTACTGGCCTAGGGAAATGGTCAAGCTTTAGGTTTGACTGCAAGACTCTGCTGCCATAGATAAGGTGGAGAGCAATCAAGTAAGACATCCGCCATCAACCTCTGGCCACTGCGTGCATGTGCCCACATGCATGCAAACAGACAGACACGCCCACACTGCAACACACACACATACACACACACACTATGAGTAAGAAGTAAGCTTAGGTTCAGCATGTAAGTGTGGGACTCAGATACCGAGAAAGAGGAGGCCTTAGAGGAGGCTGGCCTGGCTCATGTGTTCTGAGAACATGGGCGAGCCATCAGACAGTTTAAGAAGGGGAGGGTGGTCATGGGATTGCCCTTCCAGCCACCACCCTGCTACTGCTGCAGGGTGAGAGAGATGGGCTTCAGGGCTTCCGTCACGAGGGACCGTCAAGATGAAGGCACGAGGAGGATAAGATAGATCGTCCTTCCTCCCACGCAGTCTGGCCTTGGCTCTCAGCAGTGCACAGCTGAGCCCCTGGAAGCCCTCGAGTTGGGGGTCCCAGCTGATGACATGGCTCCCTCTTCCTCCAGGCCTGCCAAGTTGTTGTTTCCTTTCGGCCCATTGGTCAGTCCCTCCCCAGTGTCCTCCAGGCCTCCGCACCACTCCCGGTGAGCACACGATGTTCCCACACTTGAAAGAACAGACAGCCTGACCCAGGTTAACGTGGCTGTCTGGAAAATCACCGAGCAGGGCCAAGAGGCCTTGAAAATCCACTCCTCGACCCTAGCCGAGGCAAACAGGGAGCTGGAGAGCTGAGCACAGGGCCCCCGAATAAAATCTGAGCCCATGGAGATCCACAGGCCCCGCCTCTCAGACCACATGCGGCTTCCGCCCACTATGGAGTTCATAGGTTTATAGAACCAAGTGATTGCCTTCCCCCAGCAAAGCCAAAATGTGTTTATTGAGCGCCCTCAGTGGGCTGTGCTCAGCCCTGGCTCACGGCGGGTGCAAAATGGATTCAGGCCTTCCCTGAGCCTCTTTGCAAGTCTTGCACGTAGTCCTGGAGCTGCTACTTAGACTACAGTGCTAGGCCCAGCCGTGCACACCAATACACAGTGCACGTGCTTGCTTCTCTGTGGAGACCTGGCACATGTGGCAGGTGTGAAAAGGACACGTGCAAATCAGCTCTTTTCTTCTTCTTCTTCTTCTTCTTCTTCTTCTTCTTCTTCTTCTTCTTCTTCTTCTTCTTCTTCTTCTTCTCCCTCCTCCTCCTCCTCCTCCTCCTCCTCCTCCTCCTCCCCTCCTCCTCCCCTCCCTCCCCTTCCTCCTCCTCCTCCCCCTCCTCCCCCTTCCCTCCCCTCCTCCTCTTCCTCCTCCTCCTCCTCCCCCTCCACTTCCTCTCCCCTCCTCCTCCCCTCTTCTTCCTCCTCTTCCTCTTCCTCCCCCTCCTCCTCTTCCTCCTCTTCCTCCTCTTCTTCCTCCTCCTCCTCCTCCTCTTCTTTTTTTTAAATCACTTTACATTTGTTTTTCTACTTGCTTTATTTACTGTGGAGAGGCTCGCGTGGTCGGAGAGCAACTTAAAAGAGTCAATCTAACCTTTACCCTGTAGGGCCTAAGGATCGAACTCAGGTTGTCTGGCTTAGGGGGTAAATCTTCCTACCTGTTGAGCCATCTTGCCAACCCAGGAAGCAGCTGCTTCTGGTCACCCCTGGTGCTGTGCTTAGTCTTGTGGAAGCCCTGACCATCGCTTATATCAGCCTGCCCTAGAGCCCATGAGCTCCTTGAGTTTGGGTGGGGAGGAGGGGTTGGGGGGCAGTGTTTCAAAAGTTCCCTAATTCAAGGGAATGGCCTAGTGTCCACCGGGGTACAAAAGCTATGGTTTTGGAGTTCAGGCCGGAACGTGTCCCTGGCAGGAAGAGGAAACCAAAGGGGACTTCCTAGAGGAGAAACCTACAGAGTCTTGGGACCTTAAAAGACAGCCTGGTTGGTACTACTTAGCCTCAAGAGCAGAGACTTAGCTTGGGATCCAGCCGCTTAGGTTCACGAGCTGTGACATCCAGGAGATCACTTGACCAACGGAGTCTTACCCGGAGGCACGGACATCAGCCCCGGAACGTATAGCTCCTGCTACGGTGCCTGGGGATGCCGTTCCGGGAGTTAGGGGTAACTTTGGAAGGGGCTTTATCAGGTCAAGACTCCGACAAGTCCTGCTGTGAAAAAGCTCTAAACACCAGTGTTTGGCCTCACATTTTCTAAGCAGCTGTTTCCTCAGTCACCACCTTGTGACACCTGGTGACACCAAGCACAAACATCATACCCTCCAGGCAAATCCCAGAAAGACCCCCGGAGATTCCAGGCTTGCCAGAATGTGGGTCTTGGGCGCTATAGGAGTGGGCTGCGGGCTCCCAGGAGGAGGGTGGATGTTATGTTCTCTCACCTGGCTAGGGCACATGAGGAATGTCATCTGAAGGACGTGATGGCATCAAGGTGGGAGGGGCGGCTTCACCTCAGGAAACAAGTGGGAGCAGGCATGGACCCCTCAGTTGTTAGAGGTGTATCAGGAAGGATCCCGGCCGGGTCGGTGTTGGGATGGCTGTGCCAGGCACTAGGTGGCTGTCCCAGAGAGGGATGGCCTTGCTACGGGTGTGCCAGTGTTTACTCCTTGAGCAGGTATTTACTGAGTGCCTACTGTGCTGGGCTATGGTAGGTTATGGAGATGGGCAGTGGGGTCTGGACTCCAGATCCAGTGCTCTTCATGCTGAGCTGTGTCCCCTAAGCCAAGCCTTTACTTCTTTGTTTCTAATTGGACTTCCCTACAGCTCCACTCTATTGTGGCCCTGTTACAGAGGTTTTAGGGAAACCGGCAGAGCTGGTGTGAGTACTGAGGAGGTAGGGGCTTGTGTCACACCAATGGCCTTCTGGTTTGTTGTCTGTTTCTTGTTGTTGTTGTTGTTGTTACGTGTTTTCAGTTTCCTTTTCTGAGACAGAGACCTATCAGGTAGTCCAGACTAGCCTGACACTTGGCAAGCATCCTCCTGCCTCAGCATTCCAGGTGTAGAGACATTTATTCATCTCTGCTCAGCGCTTCCCTTTCTGGCTTTCAGGGCGGACCCTTCACTCACTTGCTGTTTCTCTTCTCCCCGTCCAGCCGCGACAACTCCCCCAGCCTGAAAGAGATCCGGAACGGCTGCCAGCAGCCGTGCGACCGGAAGCCCACCTTACCTCTGCGCCTGCTGCACCCCAGCCCGGACCTGGTGTCTCAGGAAGCCACGTTGTCTGAGCCACGGCTCAAGTCGGTGGTCGTGGCCTCCAGCGAGGTCCACGTGGAGGTGGAGCGCACCAGCACTGCCAAGCCGGCGCTGACAGCCAGCACGGGCAATGACAGCGAGCCCAACCTTATTGACTGTCTCATGGTCAGCCCGGCGTGTGGTACCATGAGCATCGAGCTGGGCCCCCAGGCCGGCCGCACACTCGGCTGCCATGTGGAGATCCTCAAGCTGCTGTGAGTACCCTGGAACCCACTGTGGGGAGGGCAGGGTTTGGGAGGCTGGCCCCGCTGCCATCCTGAGCCCTATAGGGCTGCGTGCACACATGCTCGAGTTAGGTATGCAAACTGTGCAGAGACAAATGTGTCCCAGTACTACGGCAGGAGGATGGCTGCAAGTTCAAGGGCAGACTGGGTACAAGGTCAGCGTGAGCTACTGAATGAGACCCTGACTCAAAAACTAACAAAAAAGCAAGTCAGGGGTCAGGGTTCTCCAGCACCCTGCCATGTCACCAGCCTTGGTCCTTGGTCATGGGCACACGGCAACCTGGTTAGGGTTCAGAAGGTGGAGGGGTTTCCAGCCACCTGACCCGTAAACCATGGGGTCTTCCATGTTCTCAGGTAAGCACCGTGGCGTCTAAAGTTGAATGTGTATAACATGTTATACATGGTTACACATGGAACTGGTGTATGTCCCCCAGGGGGCACTTACTGGGACATACTTCCTCCTGTAGTCGAGTGTCTTATGAAGGTGGCAATCATCTGTCTGTACTTCCTGTTGCCCTTGAAAAGCCTAGGAGGCCTGCTAAAGCCAGTGCCAGACTCTATGCCCCTCAGTTGAGGCCAAGGGAGGGCATAACTCAATCTGTGGACCCTACAGCCAAAGGAAGAAAATCCCAGAATTCATTCCGAGCATCTGAGAACTGAGCTCAGATCTGGGCTTCCACGAGGCAGGGAGGAATCTCGTTTCTTCGCTGGCGAAAACCACGGCACTCCGAGCCTCTCCGGGCTCTTGGCTATGGACTCCCGGGAGCTACATTTCCTGGTAGCACCCTTCAGGCCAGAGCTGCCTGCCTTGGTCTGTTTCCCATGGCCCCAGGCCCCTTGCCATCTGGGTTCTTTGCAGGCCTGAGAGACATCACACTGCTGACAGAAGTTAACTCCCTTACAACCATTCATGAGTGAGCTATTCTTTCCTGTTCAGCCAGACCTCCTGCTTGCTGTAGCTCCCAGGGTCAGGGGTCATGTCCAGGTTAAGAACAGTCTGATGAGCCAGGAAGGGTCCCACCAAACTGGTTATTAGGCCTCTGATCTCTAGGCCCCCAGACTTGGTAGATCTCAACAATCACCTGCAGTCCAGAGGGTTCCAATGTGCTTAGAGTGATAGATCTAGGTGCATGTCCCTCGGGTGCCACTAACTAACCTGTGACATGAATTGGTCACGTGGCCTCTCTGAGGTCAGCCCTGTAGCTCCAGCCCAGAGCAGACACGACCACGTGCAGATGGACACACAATGCGTAGGAGCCACCAGTCATAGGGTAGTGTTTCCTACCTTAAGATAGAGTCAGGATAAGGTACATTGCTAACGTCTTAGGAGAAGAAAACTGTGGCATTCCACACGCACAGTGTCTCCTCTAGGCCTCAGCTACCTTGTCTTGCACCCTATGGAGGGCTGCTGTGAGATTTCAGTAAGGGGATGGTTTTCCCCATTGTACTGTGGTTCTTGGCGAGAGTGGACTATACTGAAGTACAGTCTAGATGAGAGCTAAGAAAGAGAAGATGGAGCCAGGTGTAGCAGTGCAAGCATTTATTTAGCCCCAGTACTCGTGGCAGTGCAAGCATTTATTTAGCCCCAGTACTCGGGAGGCAGGGGCAGGCTGGACTGGTCTGTGAGTTCAAGGCCAGCCTGGTCTACATAGTGAGTTTCAGGACAGCCAGGGCCATAAACAACCCTCGTCTCAAAAAAGACAATAAAAGGAAAAAGAAGAGAAGGTGGTATGCTGTGGAGTTGAGACACCACTTCACAGGACGTTGTGAGGGTGGAGAGCCATCCTCAGAACTCTGGGCATGTCACTGGCTGCAGGGAGAAGGGAGAATGTTTGTACGGCCGGTGCACTGTTGTTGTCTGTTACAAGCTCTCTGAGGCCAACTTTTACATCACTGGAATTCGACACCTCTGAAAAGTCAACACAAGCCTGGAGACCCTCAAGAAGGGATGTATTCCAAAGACACATCAGGGTTGATCTACTTTGGGCTAGCCTGGAATAGGTCGAGTTGGCCAAGACCAGCTTGGGATCTGCAGTGGGGAGAGTTTTTTCAGGGTCCTCGTCCATCCACCATCCATCCATCCGACTAGCCATCATCCATTCATCTATCCACCCATCCACCTATCTATCCATCCATCCACCTACCCACCCAGTCTCCCATCCATCCATTCATCCATCCATCTATCCATCCATCCATCTATCCATTCTCCACCCATCCATCATCTATCCATCTACCCATCATCTAGCCATCCATCCATCCGTCAATCCCTCCATCCATCCTTCAACTGTCTGTCTATACATCCATCTGTCTGTCTATACATCCATCCATCTATCCATCCACCCATCTGTCCATCTATCCATCCACATATTCATCCATACACATATTCTCCTTTTTAATTATTAAATTTTTATTTTGTGTGCATTGGTGTTTTGCCTGCATGAATGTCTGTATGAGGGTGTTGGATCCCCTGGAACTGGAGTTACAGACTGTAGTGAGCTGCCATGTGGGTGCTGGAATTGAATCTGGATCCTCTGGAAGAGCAGCCAGCGCTCTTAACCACTGAGCCATCTCTCCAGCCCCATCCACATATTCTTTGAGCATTTGTTACACATTTCAGCCAGGGTCTGTGCTTGAAGCCAAAGGTCACTGCTGTTTTTCCTCACCCTGTCTCTCAGAATATGAGGTGTACTGGCTACCCAAAACAGAGACAACAAGAGCAAGGTGTGGCAGGGTGTAGTACAGGAAACCATGACAGTGGGGTACACTTCCATCCATCCAGGAAGAAAGAACTGCTGAGGTGAAGGAGGGAGGGGCGATGTCCCTGCTTCTGAGGTCCCCAGCAGCTGCACGTCCATCCCCCTCAACCGCCTTCTGAATGTGTCTCAATCTCTTTTGAGTTCTCTAATAGCCTCTCTACACAGAACAGACTGTACTGTTTCATGTGCATGTGGTATATGTGTGTGGTATGCATGTGTCATGAGCACACGTAAAGGCGAGAGCATCCTGCCCTGCCCCTCCCCACTTATTCCCTGAGACAGGGTCCCACTAAATCTGGAGCAAGCCTCAGTGTTCCTACCCACCACAGCACTAAGGTTCCAGACACACACTTTTTCCATGGGTTCCGGTTCTCAACCTCAGGACCTCATGCTGATTCGAAAGCACCTTAGCCACTAAACCATCTCCCCAAGCTTCCAAATTTTATTTTGTTAAGCTATTTTTTAATATTAGAAAAAAGGCCCGAGTATAGCCTTCTTCCACGGTATGAGCTTGGCAACCTTCCTGTGAAGTACTAGGCTGTCTAGCGGGGTTCAAGGCTCGGCTCGGACCTGAGATCCAGGCTGAGATGCTGACATGTCAAGCATTTCTGTTTTGTAAGTTGGCGACAGTGACACCCACTGACCAGGAGGGCCTTGGAAGTCTGCACGTGGCGTGCACTGAATGCTACATAGGAAGTCACGTTTCGATGGGCTGGATACCATGAGTCAGTTAAGGGTGGAGGTGACCTCGTCATGGGAAGGCAAACTAGCTGCAAAAAAAAAAAAAAATGGAGGACCCCACCCCTGCCCCCCAGGAAGGAACCAAGGGAAGCAGGCACATGTATTCCTGCAGCCTACAAACTCGGAGACCCTTAGTTGGCACAGTGTAATGGGCTTGCGCCCTGTCATGCCCACCCTCACCTCCTGCTACCTGAACCCAGACATCCCGTCCCTCCCTCTTCGTGTGGGTGTTCCGGAGATGACGTGAACAAGACAGGGCACAGTGCGTGCCTAGATGTCGGCCACAACACTGCCCAAGCTTATCTAGCACTACCAGACTCTTCTGGCAATTCTTTTTCATGATGTTGTCCAGCCCCTGAGCCTTTTCCTCAGAACCTTTCCAGGGTGTGTGATCTGGGTCCTGAAGTCTTTATCGTGGGTTCATTTGGAGGGCGGTATGTCGGGAATAGTCCAAAGCCAAGGGTTATCTAAGCCACACTCTGTTAGAAGGAAGCATTTGTTTGGAGGGTTGAAAAACAGTAGGTTTTATTTCTGTGGGAAGCCCAGGTGGACAGGTCGGACATACAGGCACGCGGGAGCTCGGCAGTGTTAAGATTGGAAGGGTTGGGCTGGTGTGACTCGGTAGCGAGCTTACCTAGCGTTCACAGAGTCCCGGTGTCCACTCTCATCACTGCATACACTGAGCGTGGTGGAGCATACCTGTAATCTCAACACTTGACAAGCAGAGGCAGGAAGGCCAGGAGTTCAAGGTCCTCCTCAGCTACGTAGCAACTTTGGGGCTAGCCTGGGCTACACGAGAGCCTTATCTCAAAATTGAAACCAAACAGATTGAACGAAACTGGAAGAACAAGAAGGAAAAATAATGTGGGACCCTCGTTAGTGCAGATCGTGGCAGGAAGCCTTGAATTCCGAATGTAAGCGTAGACTGATGATACAGCTTAGAACTCAGGGCCAGCCGTTCCCCCAGCAGCTGAATCCAGGAGCATTGTGGTTATGAGGTTCACTCTTCACCAAAGCCCCTCAAACCCACGGTGTTGGGGACTTGGGTGCAAATCCAGTGTAGGTGCTGGGGGTTGGGAATGTAGGTCCTGGCCTTAGGAGTCCCTCAGTCACACCTCAACTACCAGCGGGGATTTGTAGAAAGTCACAAAGCATCTCCGAGCCTCGGTTTCCACACTTTCATCAGACTGAGACCTTGTTGAAATCTCTCCTGCGATGTCTCTGCTCTGCAGTCCCCCTCAGCCAGCCTCAGAGCAGCCTCTTCCCAGAGTCTGAAGCGTGTTTGTGCACAGCTACATTTGCACAGTGGGGCAGCAGAGCCTGCAGCACTGTCCTGCATCACTTCCTGGTCCTTTATTCTCTGAGCAATAGCTTCACTCTGCCACCAGGGTGCACCTCTCAGGAGGGAAGGTTCCATGAGGCACAGCAGGTCTGGCCCTCCTCTATGTCTCCGCCCGAGGTACAAGCTCCTTCTTCCCACACAAATGTCTGATTTTGGTAAGGTCTTGACAGTGGTCAGTTAGCTCAGGGAAGAACCAAGGGTCTGGAGTCGGAAGCCTGAAGACCGTGTCTCGGTCACGGCTGTGTTAGCTCTAGCAGGCTGCTTAACCTCTCTGAGCCTTGAGTTTCCTCTAATGTTTAAATGGCGCAGATCCCGTTTACTTCGTTATGTGTTTGCAAGGAGCAAACAAGTGGAGCTCTAAAGCTCTCGGCACAGTGCAGGTGTGCAGGAGATGCTGAGGAAATACGTCACAGCCTCTTCAGTATCGGGAGCCAGCTGGGTCCAGGGGAAGGAGAGAGGCGGGGGTCTAATAGCAAGAAAAGGAGTGTGTGTGTGTGTTGGGAGGATGTTTGCCTAGCGTGTTGAAACCCTTGGATTACATCACCCTCCACATGGACACGGCACGGTGGCTCAGGCCTGTAATCCCAACACTCACTCAGGGCAAGGAAGCAACCTCAGCTATGTATCAAATGGCCAGACTAGTCTACATGAGGCCCTGCCTGATGTGTGTGTGTGTGTGTGTGTGTGTGTGTGTGTGTGTGTGTGTGTGTGTGTGTGTGACCAGACTAGGGCTACATGAGGCCCTGCCTGATAGTGTGTGTGTGTGTGTGTGTGTGTGTGTGTGTGTGTCCAGACTAGGCTACATGAGGCCCTGCCAGATGGTGTGTGTGTGTGTGTGTGTGTGTGTGTGTGTGTGTGTGTGTGTGTGTGTAGCCAGACTAGGCTACATGAGACCCTGCCTGATTGTGTGTGTGTGTGTGTGTGTGTGTGTGTGTGTGTGAGACCAGACTAGGCTACATGAGGCCCTCCCTGTGTGTGTGTGTGTGTGTGTGTGTGTGTGTGTGTGTGTGTGTGTGTGTGTGTGTGTGTGACCAGACTAGGCTACATGAGGCCCTGCCTGATGGTGTGTGTGTGTGTGTGTGTGTGTGTGTGTGTGTGTGTGTGTCCAGACTAGGCTACATGAGGCCCTGCCTGATGGTGTGTGTGTGTGTGTGTGTGTGTGTGTGTGTGTGTGTGTGTGTGTGTAGCCAGACTAGGCTACATGAGACCCTGCCTGATTGTGTGTGTGTGTGTGTGTGTGTGTGTGTGTGTGTGTGTGTGTGTGTGCCAGACTAGGCTACATGAGGCCCTCCCTGATATTGTATGTGTGTGTGTGTGTGTGACCAGACTAGGCTACATGAGGCCCTGCCTGATTGTGTGTGTGTGTGTGTGTGTGTGTGTGTGTGTGTGTGTGTGTAAAATAAGCATTCAAATGTCGTAGAATACATGTGGAGGCAGGGGACAGGTTACAGGGCTCAGTTCCCATCTACCATATACATTCTGGGGCTCAAACTCGGGTTGTCAGGTTTGGGGACATGCGCCTTTACCCATTAAGAGCCAGCTCACCAGCCTAGTGACCCTGTCTAAAAAGAAAAACATTCTGTTGCCTGAGGACAACGGTCCAAATTGTGGTTTGTTGCTCTTGGTTGGTTTTTTGTTTTTGTTTTTGTTATTATGGTTGTTGTTTGTTTTCTTGAGTCATTCCGTAGGTTTTCCCTTGAGTCTGGTCAGTCACAGACGAGGGGACAGGTGTGCTTTGTACTGCTGTGACGCCAACACAGGCCGTGTGACTGGGACCACAGTGTCCTTTATACCACAGAACAGGGCCTTCCTTTTCTGTGCAGATTCCTCACGTCATTTGAATTGGTTCAGGACCCAACCTAGTGGCCCTGTGTTACCCCTCCTTAAAGGCTCTCTCTGCAGATGTGTCCCACTCTGAGGTCATAAGGGGCTCCAACATCAACCTGGATTTAGGGATTGGAGACCCAGAGTAGCCCCTCACCCTCTGAGAAGTCTCAAAGAGTAATGAATGGAGACAGAAAGTCTCTGTTCTAAGCAAGGAAGATATACAGTCCTGGGGAGCTGGATAGTTTGCCCCCCACTCCGTTGTTGTCTGGAAGTCTGGAATGTTCTTTGTTGATTCATGCTATGCTATGGCTACTGTCTCTGAAGTAGGCAAAGTGGAATCCATATTGGGTGCTAACCCCAGACACTTGTAGCTTATGGCTCACCTGGGATAGCAAGGGGGAAACCTCTCCCTGCTGACTACCCCTCACCGGTGTCCTCTCTCATTCCAGGTCCGACTATGATGACTGGAGACCGTCTCTGGCCAGCTTGCTTCAACCCATTCCATTCCCCAAAGAGTAAGTCCCACCAGGGCCTGCCCAAATGGGAGGAGAACCACAGGAGGGGATGATGTCATTTTAAGGGGCTCACAGTGCCACGGTGGTAGAGAAGTAGGGGTGAGGAGGGTGGTGGGACCCACAGCCAAGATACAGATGTGGCCTAGCTCAGGGCCTCTCTGAGAAACCAAGAATGTGATAGGAACAGCTTCAGGCCTTGTGGCAGCAACATAGGGGCTCATTAAACTCAGAGGAGGCCGGAGCTGTCTCTACCATGCCTATCCTATAGTCAGTTTATTAACAGTTTTTATTACACAGTACGTGGGGACAGCAATACTCCCCATTCCCTGGAGAACAGTAAAAACTGAGTTAGCATAACCACTGTGCTAGGCAGGGTGGTGCATACCTATAAAATTCAGTAGTTCTCCACCTTCCTAATGTTGCGACCCTTTAATACAGTTCTTCACGTTGCGGTGATGTGACCACCCCCCAACCATAAAGTTATTTTTGTTGCTACTTCATAATTGTAATTTTGCTATTGCTATGAAGCGTAATGTAGATATCTGATATGCAGACCCCTACGAAAGGGTCTTTCGATCCCCACCCCGGGGGCGGGGGTTTACACACACAGGTTTAGAACCACAGCTTATAATTCCGGTTTTGGACTACCCTGAGCTACGTAACAAAGCTGTACCTGCAGAAGGGAGGCAGGGAGGCAGGCAGGCAGGCAGGAAAGAGGCCGGAAACGCTGGTGAGGTACTCTGGTGACAGAGCGTGTACCTAGCATGTGCACACCCTGGAGTCGATCTCCAAGCACCAAGAAGCACCAACAATTAAAAAGAAAAAACGCATATGGAGCCGTTTCAGGGCTGTGCCCCGGAAGGCTGGCTATGCTTACTGAGCCTTAAAGGCCATTAGCTAACAGCACTCTGAATGTGACCAGAAACGGACACTCCGTGTCTCTTTTCGCCCACCCTCATACTGACATGGAATTCATCCTGGGAAGCATCGCTGCGCTGTGCGGTGGGTCCCGACCTACAGAGAGCTTCGGCTCAGCCACGGGCCTCACATGCCTGCAGGTCTGTTTTGACAGATTAGAAGCTACTGGGCCTTGGGAGGCACTCGGGGCTCTCTGCAGAGCCCATTAGTGAGCCTGTGTTTATGAATGTGGCTCCTCTGAGGGGGACATTACACCCAGTAATTGCCCCATTTGCTGGCCGGCTAGTTCCCTCAGGGCTCCCAAGAATGGAGACCGGAGAAATCTGACTCCTCAGAGCCTTCTCTGTCTGTGGCATCACTGGCCACAGCAGCTGTCCCCGCAGGCCCTGGGACCCGCTTGACAGTGGCCCATGATGCAATTCACTTGGAACAATGGTCCCTGATTGCCTGGCAATGTACGCTGGTAATTACTGCAGCCTCGCCTTAATTGTGGAACAATTAACAAACACACCTGGGTCCCTGGAGCCCATGTGTGCCTGAACGTGTTCATGCACTTCTGCCGTTGACAGGTGTGGGCCTGGTGTTGACTTTGGGGACACCGAGAGGTAGCTCAGCCTGTTCGAGTCACTGTGATCCTCAGCTTGTCAAAGGAGGGACACATTGGATACCCCCCTTGTTTCTTTGTCAATTTTCTCCGCTTTCTTTGAATCAGAGCTAAAGTTTAGACGTCCCCGGAGGAGACCTGATCATTGGGTATCAAAGGCCTCTAACTGCCTGTCTGTTTTTGTTTTTGGTGCAGAGCTCTCGCGCACGAGAAGTTCACAAAGTGAGTATTCACCAGAAGCACCCACCCCACCTTCTCCCGCCGTGAGTGGCCCCTGCACCCAATCACCACCACACCCCAGCCCCCTTCTGCCCCATTCTCTGGTCCCCGTGCATTTTTTGGAGGCTGCGGAGGCATCTTCTGAGCTGTCCCCCGTGACACACATCCAAACCCGCTAGGAAGTCTCCCATGTGCTTGTCTTGTCTACCCCCACCTGCTCCTGGCCTCTCTCCCATCCATCTCCAACCCCACCCTATCCACTCAGGCCCGTAAATGACCCACCCTATTCTTCCTTCCAGGGAGCTGAAGTACGTGATTCAGAGGTTTGCAGAAGATCCAAGACAGGAAGTAAGCTTTTCTCTTTTTTACTTTTTCTCCCCAGTTGTTTACTGGGGATGGGACCTAAGCAAACACTGAGCCGTGCCTCAGCCCAGTGAGCCTTTTTATCTACAGTAGGAGAGGAAGGTTTGGGCCCTCTTAGGTCTCCTTGCAGAGGCCACTGTGTCACCAGACCCTTAGCACAGACTATGCAGGCCCTGTGTGCAGACGTGGCCTCTTTGCCTGGTGTGGAGCCTCCCAGATGTGGTCTTGGACTGTCATTTGGCAGGCAGTGTCCCCATGCCACAGAGATTCAGTGACTCCTCCATGGAATGCCCCACCAGCTTCCAGTCAACCTTGTGGTCCTGTGTTTGTGCTGCTAGTGTGGGGACATGCGGAGGAAGGAATCATTGCTAAACTCTGAGCTCTCACAAAAGCTCTGCGCTTCAGAAAACCAAGGGCAGAGTAAGCTCTTGCCCCTTGTCAGGCACATGCATGCTCCCTGTTAACCCTTACAACCCCAAGAGGAAGTCATTCTCTTTTTTCTTATTTTTTTGAAATGTTACTTATTTTATGTATATGAGTACATTGTAGCTGTCTCCAGACACACCAGAAGAGGGCATAGGATCCCATTACAGGTGGTTGTGAGCCACCATGTGGTTGCTGGGAATTGAACTCAGGACCTCTGGAAGAGCAGTCAGTGCTCTTAACCGCTGAGCCACCTCTCCAGCCCAGAGGAAGCCATTCTTGTCCCTTCGTGATTTCAGAATCACCCCCCAAGCCAGACAGTGGTAGTGCACACCTTTTAGTCCCAGCACTTGGGAGGCAGAGCAGGCCTCTGAGTTCAAGGACAGCCTGGTTTACAGAGCCTAATTCCAGGACAGCCAGAAGAAACAGAGAAACTCTGTCTCAAAAAACTAAAAAAGAATCGCTGATATCCCCCACCACCACCACATAACCAGATGTGGTAAGGGCACACTGGCCCTGCCCAGAAGCATACATTCATGACCTGAAGCCCAGTCTCTCAGGTCCCGAGTCTAGATGCTGTAGGGAAACCATCTCCAGACCTTCAGACCTGCCTATAAGACAGGCCCCACTAACCCTCATGACTCAAGGTCCCTGGATCTGGTTGAACCAAGACCATGTGTTGTAAGCATCCTTCCTGCTTCTTATGTTGTCTGCAGTGCAGTGGGAAACCTCATTCTAGAAAGTTCTAGCTCCATCTCAGGTTTTCCAAGCCATCTTCAGATGCTGTGGGGGTGGAGAAGTTGGAGGAGGGGGCGTCTATCTCAGTTTTCTTTAAGCCTGAAGTTGTGTGTATATGTGTGCATGTGTGGGGTCACAGTGGGTAGGTGCGGGTGTGTATGTGTATGCATGTGTGGGATCATGGTGAGTAGGTGTGGGTGTGTATGAGTGTGCATGTGTGGGATCATGGTGGGTGTGGCTGTGTCTGCATGTGTGGGATCACAGTGGTTAGGTGTGGGTGGGTGTGTCTATGTGTGCATGTTTGGGATCACCGTGGGTATATGTATATGTGTGGGTACCTGTGTGGGATCATAGTGGGTGTGACTGGGTGTGGAATCTCTCCCAAACATGCACACACATGTATGAACCCATGCACTTGTCCCTACCCACAGCTCTGAGAAGGAGGGACAGAAGGCTTGGGGGCACTCTGCCCGGCAAGGTCACTCTGTTACCCTCAGAGTGCTTCCCAGCCTACCTCAGGACTGTCCTAAAGTGCACATGGCTGGACTTCGCAGTGTAGAGACCGATGCTTGTGAAGGGAAAGGAAGTTCACGCGTTTCCTGACTGCCTGGCTTGCATACCATTCACACTACCTTGGTACCTGAGACTGTTTGGAACTGACGGTGTGTCCGTCCCTCCGCCTACAGGTCCACTCGTGTCTGCTGAGCGTGCGGGCAGGCAAGGATGGCTGGTTCCAGCTCTACAGTCCCGGAGGGGTGGCCTGTGATGATGACGGGGAACTGTTTGCCAGCATGGTACGTGGGGTCCCCACAGGAAGCCACTGGTGGGCGTTGGGCTGTTTCCATCCTGAGTTGCACAACAGCCGGCCTGCTGTGGCCTGTCTTCTGGCCAGCCCAGTGTCAGCCATGAGGAGGGAGGTGACCAGAGGAAGAGGGTCTTAGTTAGGGTTTTACTGCTGTGAACAGACACCATGACCAAAGCAACTCTTACAAGTACAACATTTAATTGGGGCTGGCTTACAGGTTCAGAAGTTCAGTCCATTATCATCAAGGTGGGAGCATGGCAGCATCCAGGCAGGCATGGTGCAGGAGGAGCTGAGAGTTCTACATCTTCGTCTGAAGGCTGCTAGCAGAAGACTGGCTTCCAGGCAGCTAGGATGAGGGTCCTAAAGCCCCCGCCCGCAGTGACACACCTACCCCAAGAACACACCTCCGAATGGTGCCACACCCCCATCCAAACGTACCCAAACCACTACAGAGAGTGTCACTGATTCCTGCTTACCTGGGCCAAGAGCCTGCCCCTGCTCTAGGAAGTGCAGAGAGAGGAGGTGACCTACCCAGGAGGAAACATAGAAAGCAAATATAGAGACAGGGCCTGTTTGGGGGGTGCTCTGCCCTGTATGGTCCCAGCCTTGTCTCTGACAGTGTACATGTGTGTGTACAAATCATTATCAGATGTGGTTGCCATGGTGACATTCAATACAAGGGACAGGTGCATCATAGCACAAGGTACCTGCTTGGCTCACAAAGAGAGGCTTGGGAGCCAGACACAGGGTGCTCATCCCCACCTCAGATCAAAGTATTGAGGTCACTAAAACATCCACAGTGGCTTCTGGTACTTTCTTACCACAGAGCAGTGGTTCTCAACCTTCCTAATGCTGTGACCCTTTAATACAGTTCCTCATGTTGTGATGACCACCCCCCCAAACCATAAATTTATTTCATTGCTACTTTGTAACTAGTTTTGCTGCTGTTATGAATTGTAGTGTAAATGTCTGGCGTGCAGGATATATGACGTGACCCCTGTGAAGGGGTTGTAACCCACAGGGTGGGAACCATTGCTGGAGAGCTTTGTGTCCACTAAGTCTTGCGCTCAGCTCTTTCAAGGAATCCATGTAGCAGCCCTGCCACAGAGTCTCACCTGGACCTAAGAGAGGCCCAGGGAAGTCTAGTGGCTTGCTTGACAAGACTTCTTTTTATTAAAAGATGTATTTATTATGTATACAGCATTCTTCCTGCATGTATATCTGCGGGCCAGAAGAGGGCACCAGATCTCATTACAGATGGTTGTGAGCCACCATGTGGTTGCTGGGATTTGAACTCAGGACCTCGGGTAGAGCAGTCGGTGCTCTTAACCGCTGAGCCATCTCTCCAGGCCTTGACAAGACTTCTTTACAAGCCCTTTGTAGACCAGATTACTGCCTAGAGGTAGTGGCTTCTTCTATAGAAAAGAGACACAGAATCCTCTTTTCCCAGAACAGAAGGTCTACCCAAGTAACCAGGGACCTGGGACACTCTGTTTCCTGACACACCCAACCCCATTCACAGATCACACATTCTTCTGGGGTCATGTGATGTGGAGAAAATGCAGGCATCCTCGAGACCTGGCCCACAAGTCACTGCCCAGTCTTCCAGGAGTTGGCCTTGCGTGCTAATTTGCCTGCCTAGACTCCAGATTCCTCTTTGGTAAAACAAGACAAAGAGAGGCTTCTTCACCAGGGCACAGTAGCAACTGTGTATAGAGACAGGCATGAGATACTCACTGAGCTACCCAGGGACTCCTGGACCCCAGCTTGGCTCAGGCTCTCTTTCTCTCTCCTGGTTTGCAGAGTAAATGGCTACCACCGTGAATTTGGCAGAGAGATCTGTGCGTCGATGATAGACTTGTTTTCTCAGACGCCACCTCAAGGGCCTTATTTTTAGCTACTTTTCCTTACGCATCTGCTCCAAACCCCTCGCCTGCTGCCCTAGACCTGCTTTCTGAGTGTCCTGTGTCCCTAGAAACACGCTCAACTGCCTGCTTGTGCTACGTCTTGCTTACCCCTCGCCTCTCTGGCTTCCTCTGACGTCACAGATTCACCATGGCAATGTGCGGGGTTTTCCTCCCCCAACCCCTTCATGCGGAGACTCGGTGTGAGAGAGAATTCAGGGAGTGAGCTCCCGCCAGGGTGATTTCGTTTGTACGCCTGAGTTGTTAATGATGGGGCAGAAGAATAGATAGACAGGGAAGGAAGCAGGCAGAGTCGATGGGGATGCAAGTGTGTTGTTTCCATGGAGACACATGGCAAGAAGTGGTCCTTGGATTAGGCTGTCTCTTCCTGTCAGCCTTTGCTTTTACATGAAGTTGTAGGATGCTCTCGTGCCGTCACCTCTAAATACAACACACACACACACACACACACACAGAGTCCCAGCACGTCTGAGATCTGAGGAGGGAGGAGGGTTTGCTGGGTGGGTGATCTTGCAAAACAGTTTTTGGTTTGGTATCACAGAGAAAGCAGAGCGCAGAACAACCTAATCGCCATCTGAGTCAGGCCTGTTATCCCCCACCTAGCAAGGCCTGCCTAGAAATTTCCACTCAGTACCCTCGATGCTAGGAATTTGCAGGACCTAATAAAGTAGCCCCTGAAGGGAGCTGGGAAAAGGGGACTCCTTTTATTCACTGTAGTAGAATAGAGAGACTACGAGTGCTAACCCCTTGTCTCCGAGCATCCTAGCATTCTGGTACACAGCTCTGCCTCCGTCAGCACCACCCATCTCTGGAACACTCTATCCTCACCAGCTTTACCTTTGAACCCTTTAATGCTAATCCTCCGTTCCCCGGGACAACTCCAGCGGCCACTGTCTCGCCTGCCCGGGTGCCTGTGCCATCCCAGTGTAGTCTCGTGTATGCCCTGTGTCACTCAACATGACATCCTCCGTCACTTTCCACAGGGGACGGTCTGCTCGCCACTGGAGACGAGGCAGTTGGCATAAGCAGGGAGGGTCCCTGTTTTCCTGGTTTCCACCTCTTCCTGCCCATCGGGGTGCAGGGGGGCGCCAGTGCTGAATGTCATAGCACTGTAGCGGTGTCATGGCTGTCTGTCTGGATGCCTCACCCGAGTCTTCTTGCCTCCCAGGTGCATATCCTCATGGGCTCCTGTTACAAGACCAAAAAGTTTCTGCTCTCACTGGCTGAAAACAAGCTGGGCCCCTGCATGCTCCTGGCACTGAGAGGGAACCAGACCATGGCAGAGGTAAGGCCCTGGTCCCCAGGTACCGTTGCATAGCATCTGAGTGAGGAGCAGGCAGTGGGGGCAAGGCAGGTGTGGTTGTAGCCTTTTGAGTGTGTAGCTGCCCTTCTCGGGCTGCTGCTGGTTCGTTCTGGTTGGGATCTCCCATGTTGATCATAGCCATCTAGAAGTTTCTGTTCTGACTAGTACTTTAGAGCAACCGTCTGCACATGGAGCCCAGAACAGGTCAAGGGGTAGCCAGGCTCTCCTCGGCTGTTTTTGCTTGGGGCCTCCTAGAGTTATCATGGGGGTTGGAGCACATGGGGTCCTTCACAAGGGCTGAGGCTGCCCCAGCCTCTCTCGGCTTGTGTGGTTTGGGAGTCACTGCCCAAGTTTTCAAGAGCATGAGCCCAGGCGCCTCATGCCACTTCTAACTCTTCCTCCTCTGTCCTCTCTTCCCACTACTCCACAAAGCCCCCCAACACCACACACTCCCATGAGCTGCAGTCCCATGAGCAGTAGGGTTTTATAAGAGCTGTCAGAATGGGGGAGCAACACCTTGCCACACTCTACCCTCTGCAGAGCAGTCACCAAGCTGCCCACAAGTCAAGGGGGTGTGAACAGGGCTCCACCTTACAAGAAGTAACAGGCCCATTGGAAAAACCCCTAAGTTTTCCTGGAGGTAGGATTGAGATATTAGCATGGGACCAAAGCAGAAAACGGCAGACTTTGGAAACAGCATATGCCAAGGTCCTGTGGCCGTTTCCTGACACACCCTCCATGACTCCCGGCAGATACTGTGTTTGATGCTGGAGTACAACATCATTGACAACAACGACACCCAGCTACAGATCATCTCCACGCTGGAGAGCACAGACGTGGGCAAGCGCATGTATGAACAGCTATGCGACCGGCAGCGGGAGTTGAAGGAGCTGGTAAGTTCTCAACGGCCCGCCATGGCTCAGAGCGTGAGACAGCCCCTTCCTTGGGACTGCCGCTCCACACCCAGAGAGTTGGGGAGTGGTCCCTGTACTTCTCACATGACTCTAGATGGACACAGAGAAGTAAAGCGAGTAAGCTGAAGTCACACAGCCCACCTCCACTTTGGTGCAGGGGCCCGTGTACGTCATTGTCGTACCTAGTCTAGCTGAGAGGCTGCCTCTGTGTATGCATGCATACTTGGGCCCATGAGTGCAGTCCTTTACCCTAGAACCCCCACTATGGCTCTGAGCTAAAGGTGTGCACAGCCCAGGTGTAACCAGCCTCACCAAAGTAGGTGCCACTTACCCCCAAGAACTGCATGGGTGACATCGCCTCCCACCAGAGCGTCTACACTTCCACGTCTGCCGGTGGAGCTCGGTGTCAGATAGGCCATCAGCTGCCTGTGCTGCGGCCGCCATGGCATCTTCTGCCCAAGGAAGTAGCTGTGGCTTCATGAGGCTGGTGACAGAGTGGACATGTGTCTCAACTGGTCTCATTTCTTTTTTGCAGCAAAGGAAAGGCGGACCCACCAGGCTAACACTGCCCTCCAAGTCCACGGTGAGTAGACTTTAGTCTGTGTGGGGTGGGGTGAGGTAGGGCGAGATGCACGGAGCAGGAAGGTGGACTGTCCAGCCGCTGGGATGAGGAATGACAGACAGGGGGAACACAAATGCCTACCATGGGACAGGGAGACCAGCCAGCTTTTGTAGGAGGTAAACGGACTGAAGGGGCAGGAACGAAAACCAGACTCAAGATGCTACACGCTAAAGCTTTCTGTTGATACAGAGGCTGGGGCTGCAGCCGGCTGGTAGAGCACCCATTTAGCTAAACGTGTGAAACTCCATCTCCAATGCCTGAGAACAACAAAAGACGGCTGGTTTCCTCAGCAAGGTTGCCTAGGGGTTGCTGGTAACCATGGTAACAGTAGCCAACGGGCGCTGGACTGTTCAGTCTGTTTGATGCTTCACAACCCTGTACGGTCTGGTGTGCCCACCATTTTCCCATTTTTCTGAAGTCTTTGGGGATCTGATTTCCTGCTACCCCCCTGTCCTTGAGGCACAGCTACCCCCTCATGGACCAACGAAGCCTGCTTAGGCTCCAGCCAATGCGTGTCCATCCCAGACAGCAGGAAGGAGGAAGTGGCAGGGAGCAGCCTGCCCTTCTCTTCCTTGGAGAGTCTTCCTAAGTTTGGTCAGGCTGGCCATAGTTAGCTGCAAAGAATTCTGGGAAATTGGCTGTAATTGAGGGAATGGCTAAAAGTCAAAGACAAGACCCTCACAGCCCAGGGCGTTCGGCATGTGAGGCTCTCTGCCAGCTTAGAGCTGAGGATGGTGGCCGGCCATTCACATGGAAAACTGCTGGCAAGTGGGACACACACACACACACACACACACACACACACACACACACACACACACACACACACGACACGCATGTGCATGTGCGAGCTCTGCTTGGGAGGGTGTCAGCCTTGGTTACAACCCGCCCGTGACTCAAAGCTGTGAGTCACATCCCAGGCCGAGCCATCACCCCCTACAGCTTCTGGGGACACGAAGCCCTCGGGGCAGTCAGAGACATTGTTGACTGCAGATAAGGCAGAGGGATGAGGCCCTCCCCGGCCTGCCCTGAGCGTCATCCCACCCACCCACCCACTGCAGGACGCGGACCTGGCCCGCTTACTGAGCTCCGGCTCCTTTGGAAACCTGGAGAACCTCAGCTTGGCCTTCACCAACGTCACCAGTGCCTGCGCCGAGCACCTCATCAAACTGCCTTCTCTCAAGCAGCTCAACCTGTGGTCCACGCAGGTGCCCGCCCCACCCTGCCCTCTTCTACCCAGGGTCCAGGGGCCCGGCCACTTGCTCTACACACAGAACCTTAACCCATTGTCCCAGACGAGAGGGAGGTCGGTGGCTTGTGCCCATTTCCTAGTTGGGAACACTGAAGCCCAGGGCAGTTCCTGCACAGACTCCTGAGTTGGGAGACACAGGGCTGAGGGTTCACCTCAGCTCACCTTATGCCTCTCCAGCCTGCCATTGAGAGGAATACACGTACCAATAGTCTCTTAGAGCCTGCCAGGTCCCAATCCCAGCTTCGTACGTTGGCCTAGCTCTTGGATAGATGCAGGTTTCTCTATCTCTGAGAAAGACCCTTCAAGCACTGCCTTCAGGCATAGGAGCCTTAGGCCATATACTCACAGAAACCCTCTCCTGGCCTAGGTCCCTAGGTCTCTGTCAGAAACTAGATCTGAAACTCTGAAAAGAAGCCCATGGCTAGCCAGATCCCACCACTGCCCACTCCTGCCCCCAGCCTTAGGTCCCCTCCTCTAGACCCAGAGAAGCTAAGAACCCATGTACCCCACAGTTTGGAGACGCCGGCCTGCGGCTCCTGTCGGAACACCTCACTATGCTCCAGGTGCTGAACCTGTGTGAGACCCCAGTCACCGACGCGGGCTTGCTGGCCCTCAGCTGTGAGTACCGGGGTCTGCAGCAGGTGGGCTGACCCCAAGCTGCGCACCCTGGAAAGGGAGCAGTTCACTAATAACTCTTCTGTCGAGACCTGTTGCATGCTGGCACAGGCCAGGCACCGAGAGCAAGCAGAGGGGTGTCCTCGCCCTCAGGGAGCTAGAAGTCTAGAGGAAAGGGGGATGTTTGTGAGATTAGCCAGTGCCTTCCATCCAGCTACCACAAAACCACTTGCAAGGAAAGTTCTCTAGGGAACAAAACACACACACTCCTACCCCCCAACAACTTCAGCCTTGCTAGCTATGCAAGAACACCTCTGTGCTACTGGGTCCCCAGGCGCTCCTGGATCTGTCTTGAGAAGCATTTAGTAACAGGGGCCTAAGAGAGGGAGCGGGATGCTGGTTTCACAGAGCTGATCAAAGGGCATCGAACCAGGGAATCTCCATGTTCCAATCTCCCTGTTTTCTTTTTCTTTCTTTTTTTTTTTAAGATATATTTATTTATTTTATGTATATGAGTACACTGTAAATTCAGACACACCAGAAGACGGTATCAGATCCCATTACAGATGGTTGTGAGCCACCATGTGGTTGCTGGGGATTGAACTCAGGACCTCTGGAAGAGCAGACAGTGCTCTTAACCGCTGAGCCATCTCTCCAGCCCATCTCCCTGTTTTCTAACCCGATAGCTTAGACACGAGGCCTCTGGCACAGCTGGGAAATGACCTAACAGACTTTTGGGAGATAGCATCCAGTGGGACAGTAGGCCTCAGAGATGGCTGTGCTGTGACGTTGCAAGATTGTGGACTGGTTCCAGGAGGTGGGAGCTCTGAGATAGGAGAAGCGAGCGATACGGGGCAGAGGGTAGGGGGGCTTCTAATCAACACTTCGGAATCCCCATGTGTCTGTCTGGCCCCCTCAGCGTCTCAGCAGAAGCATTCGGATGTGTCTGCAGCAAACACCTCTGTGGCTCCATAGTGAGCCCCAACTTGATGCTTGCTCTTGAGACCAAAAGTCAGAGCTGTGAGGCAGCAGTGCCAGGGAACATTCGAGATGCCCAGGGGGGCAGGACCAGACCCGAAAAGGGAGAGAAGGTCAGAGGTCAGGGACCAAGAAAAGACCCCAGAGCGTGAAGTGGGCTACGTGTTGGTCATGATAGCTGAACCCACACCCATCACAGCTCCTTCACACATCCACACTGAGAGTTGGCTTAGGGGTTCCTGTCCTGCCCTATCTTAGATGTGGGCTCACTGTCTGTCTGTCTGTCTGTGCTTACCTAGCCATGAAGAGTCTTTGCAGTTTAAATATGAACAGCACCAAGCTCTCGGCTGACACCTATGAGGATCTGAAGGTAAGCCCCTCCCTGCTGGTTCCTTCCTTCGTCCCTGCCCGCCACCCGTAGAGAGGCTTCTCCAGCACAAAGGCTGGCATACCAGAAGCAGACAGAGATAGGGAAGGGGAGGGGGGGAGTGGCATAATCAGCCTGGGGTTGACAATCTAGAAGTGAGACTGTCATGTCTATATGGCATGGAGAAACCGAGGACCATCCTTCCAAACAGAGGCCACCTCATGTTGGATCCGAAGGATTAAGAAGCATGGGAGGTCCAGAACCTTTATATGCAAAGGTTCTGAAGCAGAGAAGACAGGAAGACCCTGGCCTTAGCAAGCCTACCTGGAAAGTGAGGACAGGGGGCTGCACAGAAAGACTAGATTTTATCCAGTGCCAGAACAGCCCTGGGGACTCTTGGAGGGGTTCCAAGTCCTAGTTGTAAGACCTCAGCTGTTGTCTGGAAGATGACCTGTGGGAGCAGGAGCCAGGGTAGAAGCAGGCCGTGTGTTCACTTGGCTGGGGCAGCGCCCCTCGCCCCCGGGTCCTGTCCTGGCAACCGGGCAGGGAGAGGAGAACTTAGGTGTGGCATCTGGCAAGTGTCAGCCATCAGAACACA
Source organism: Rattus rattus (assembly GCF_011064425.1). Classification (NCBI taxonomy): domain Eukaryota; kingdom Metazoa; phylum Chordata; class Mammalia; order Rodentia; family Muridae; genus Rattus; species Rattus rattus. Next base: position 37,108,516 of record NC_046170.1, read on the forward strand.
CGTGCTTCTTGGGGAGGTGGAAGCAGGGCCTTCGGCAATTCCCGTCTTGGGTCCCAGAGACAACCTAGCATCCCAGAAGCCACTGTCAGAGGGTCCCCATAACGCCTTGGTCGGGGTCCTTCTTCACCAGGATCTCCTAGTGGCCTTGCAGTTACTACCGACTGCTGTCTTTGGTCTTCCCGTAGCTTGCTCTCTGGTCCAGGCATGGACATAGCACCTGTTGAGCCCAGTGGTCAGACTTATGCCACTTCCGATGTCTCTGAGGACACCTGCCCTGTGCTCTGATAAACCCGCATGGTTCGCTCTCTAGTCCAGCCCAGTCTTTCTGTACCAAACACCGGTCGCCATGATTTGTGACCAGAGAGGCCACTGAATCCCAGAAGGCACAGAACTTAGAGGGCAACAGTGGGAGGGTAGGGGCCCACACCTGTAGAGCTAGGCACATTGAAGGTGCCTCTGCAGACAGACCAGTGCTCACAGCACTGGGTCAGGCCTGGAAGGAGTGTGGCCCCAGGACACACACACCTATATATCCGTGTGTTTCACAGACACTCTGTGCAGCACCTGAGCATAGCCATCAGGGTGTCCTGCGTGCAAGTCCCCAGGAGCCACAGAGTCCCCGAAATCAAATAGGAGAGACTGCTTATGAGGAAAACTCACTCTTGCTTTCTGTTTAGAGAGAGAGAGAGAGAGAGAGAGAGAGAGAGAGAGAGAGAGAGAGAGAGAGAGAGAGAGAACACTAAGAAGACTTCAGATTTTGTGGGGCTGGAGTTACAAGTGATCGTGAGCCATCTGACATGGGTGCTGGGAACCTAACTCAGGTCTCTGTAAGAGTAGCAATGGCTGACCTCTCTAGTTCCTACTATCTTTTAAAACAATTATTGCTTGTTCCCGGCCCACGCGTGTGTGTGTGTGTGTGTGTGTGTGTGTGTGTGTGTGTGTGTACACATGGAGATGCATGTGTATTGTTGAATGGTACTAGTGGATGGGCAGGGATGTTGGGGAGGCAGGAAACCATTAATGAGTTAGAGGCCGATGTACAGTGAAAGAAGAGGACAACTGTTGAGAGAATGGTCTACCAGCAGGAACAAGGAGGAGGAGCTAAGAAGAATCTTACAAGTTGATTGGGCCGTAGGGTAAGGCTCAGTTGGTGTGCACAAAGGCCTTTGTTCCATGCCCAGTACCATATAAACCCCACGAGGTAGGGCATACTCAGGCACTCGGAGCTGAAGACAGAAGGATTAGAAGTGAGGGGTCATCTTTAGCTCCTACCTGTTCGAGGCTAGCCTGGGCTACATGTCTCAACTAAAGGAATGTAATAAAAGTCTCAGACGGGACCATGTTGCAGTTTAAGGACAGAGGAACCTAAGGGAGGAGTGCAGGCTGGCTAGGTATGTCCTGGTCCCTCACCCACTCTGACCATTCTGTGAAGGGACCTAGGAAGTATAGTCTATTTCATGACGTTCAGGGCTTTCTCAGAATGCTACGATCGATCCTAAAGGCCACCTGGGAGCGAGATGGGACTCAGTTTAGCTGTGATCACCAGAAAACAAGCCTCGGGACGTCAGATGTGTAGTCCAGTCTCACAGGGCAATTGTAATTGCATCTACCCTAGGGCTGGGGTTCCTCTAAACCACTTTCTCAAGTCTCTGAGGCCGCCTGCCCTGTTCTCTGTGTAAGGTCACCAGCCCCTTCCAGGGCCCTGAGAGCCTACAACTTTACAGTAGAGAGAGTATGGGTTGGGTGGTCAGAGACATTGGCTGGTATTTGACCTGGTACCTTTTTTATCCCCTGCAGGCCAAGCTTCCTAATCTAAAGGAGGTTGATGTTCGCTACACTGAAGCCTGGTGAAGCCCCCTGTGTGCACAGGATGGCGTCGCACAAAACAAAAACAAAAAAAGAAACAAAACAAACAAAAAAAATGACTCTTGACTAATAGCCGTAGAGCAGTGGGTCCCAGGGTGGTCCCAGCACCTGGCTGCGGGATAGATGGGGGAGTCTTGGGGGGGCGGAGGGAGGAAGGGTGGGGAAATCCTCAGCACGCCCAGACACCCCCCCCCCCGCCTAATTCTTAGAGCTTCATATTGGAACCTTTGACCTTGATCAAAAGCGGCCTTGGTGGCAACAAGAGGAGGAACAGCGGGCAGGCAGGGCAGGGAGGGGTGGGGGGATCCCTGTGTGGAGTTTCTTTGCCTTTGTTGTGTGATACCGTGGGGGGTTGGGGGGAGCATTCATCCAGCCTGATGCTGTTGACTCGGGCCAGAAGGAGGAGTCTTCTTCCTGGAGGTGCACCGAGCGGAGATCTCACCCCTACCATTGGGGCAGGAATACCCAGTCACGTCACCCCATCGTCCTGTGTCCTCACCATCGCTATGCAAAGTGGTTCTTGTTGTACATAAGATTTAAATAACGCACCTATTTAAGAAACGTTGACAAATTGTGGGTCTGGGACCCGCTCTTATTTATGAAGTCTTTCACCGGCCCTCCCTCCTCACCTGCCCCCACTTGCCCGCCCTCCCTACCTTCCCCCACACACAACCCCCCCACCCCCTGGCGTGTAGTACTGTCTGAACCAGTCAGCTGTTGGGTTAGTGCTTGTAGTTCAGGTTTTTAAAGGAAACAACAACAGGGAAAAAAAGACCTTTGGAAACTTAATTGCTTTTTTTCTTACCAGTCTCTGTATGGTAATATTCTCCTGGTCAGTCAGTCTGCCCACTTGCTACTCTGTATTATTTCCAGATGTCTCCAGCTTCCTCGTGGGTGGGGATCAAGATGGGGGGGAGGGGGTGGGGAGAGGAAGAAAGAGGTTCTCCGTATTGTAGCTCACACCTCCCCTTCTCTGCTTCTGTGACTCTGGAAGGGCCCTGACCTTCCCTCCCTGTATATCCCTGTAGGAGAGTTGGTCCTCCAAGGTCCTGCTGTCGTTCCTTACTCCCTTTTATGCTGTCCCTGTCCCCTACTGAGACTTGCAACCTGTGGCTTCCCCACCCTGTGGTTTTAACGCATGCCCCATGCCCACTTCTTTGCATGGTCTCTTGGGAGAAAAGAGCAGCTACGTCACCCAGCCAGCCTGACCCGACCCGACCGTCCACACCTCCCCTCCACCGACATGGTCACTGCTGCGGCATCCCCTCCCCCTTGTGCCCAGAGGCAGACCAACCTCATTTCTTTTTACAAACAGTTGGCTTTTTCTTACCAAGCCCTCACTGTACAGAAACGGCCCTTTGACAGTCCTTTTGGGGATACCCCCCCTTTCCCAGACTCCAGCCCTTTTTATGTTAGTTTAGCACAAATCTTTCCCCTCCCTGGCACCTCCAAACCAGACCCACCAGTCGATGTTAATTTTTTTTTATCTATTTAATCTTATTCGATGGAGACCATGCTTCATTTGTTTTATACTTTGCCAGGTAGACTTTATTACCCACCCTGCCCCCAACTATGCCCTCATTTTTTTAAAAAAGGAAAAAAAAAAAAAAACCACACCAAAAAAAAACAAAAACAAAAACAGAAAAAAAAACAAAAACAGAGACTTCGGGTTCGAGTCTCAGTCTTAATTCCCCTTCCGTGGCAGGTTTTCTTCTGTGCGTGTGCCTGTGTGTGTGTGGAGTGAGTTCTGGTTTGTGTTTGTTTTTCTCTGTTGATTTCTGTTGTTGCTTTCTCCCGACCCCGCGACCCCGGTTCCGTACTTCACAGCACCCTGGTGCAGAGAGAAGCAGAAGCAGAAAAAAATATAAAATAAAATAAAAAAGTAAAAAAAAAAAAAATTTAAAAAGTTAAAAAAAAAAGGAAAAAATTTTAAAAAGGAAAAAAAAAAACGAAGAACTAAGACATGCCACCCCCACCCCACCCCCACTCCCACCCCGCAATGTTGCTTTTCTTGATGGTTAATAATAAATACTGTCACGTAGCTGTGTACAAAGAGATGTGAAATACTTTCAGGCAAAAATAAACTGTAAGTGACTCATGAAAGTTGGCCTTGCTGTGTGGTTAGAGGGGGAGATGGAGGGGGGAGTGGGGGGGGGTCCCATGCAGGGGGCCAGGACGCACCTGAGGACTGGCTTCTCGCTCTGGGTGCTTGACCATGGCGCCTGAGCCTGTCACACAGGGCTGCCCTATTGAGTTCATTGTGGGACCTGAAAAAGCTGAGTCTCTGGCCAGCACCCCGCTAGCAGCACCCTCACCCACTGTGACAGCCAGACCAACCACGAGACTTTCTGTCAGTGCAGTGTCGCTGCCCTCTGAATTTCTATTGGAAACACCCAGGCCTCTGTTGAGGGGGTCGTAGTGGGCCCTAGCTCAGCACTTGGTTAGCCATTGCTGCTTCCCAGGTGTGTCTCCTCGAGCTCACCAAGCATGATGGTACACACCGGTAACCCCAGCTCTTAAGCAGGAAGGCCTGGAGTTCAAGGCTAGCTAGGCTACGCAGACCTATGACAGAGCTGGATCAAGATGGGAGGTGTGCTTGGTACATACGCATCATGAGGACCTGGATTTGGATTCCCCTCACCCACGTTCAAAGCCAGACACTATATAGTGTATGCACTTGGCAGTCCCAATACTTGGGATGAGGGAGACGGACTTGAGTTTGCAGGCTGCCCAGCCTAGCTGAACCGGTAAGTTCCACGTTCCGAGACCCTGTTTCAAAAACGTGAGGTGCAGGGGGGGAGAAATGGGACTTGATGTTGTCCTTCAGTCCCCATATGTGTACACATACACGTGTCAGGAATAATTTCCATCCTTTCCCAAACTGTTGGCCTTCTGTGGATGTCCCCACTCTCCTGAGGTTTCATATGCCCCTGTCTCTTCCCTCTGTCCTCGTAGACAACCCAGTGCACTATGTGACTGCCCTAGTCAGTCCCAAAGCCTGACTCAAAAACTGGAGTATCCTGGCTGCCCCACACACAACTCCTCTCTTGGGTGGCCTCTTGTCCCATGAGTAGAAAGGCCAGGGGCTAGCCACCCAGCCAAGGCCACACAGCGTATGTGCTGTGGGGAAGAAGTTTGAGCTTCCATGGAGTAGGAAACGGGGACACAATCAAAAGATACTCTCTTAAGAGCTGGACCGCTTCCACATCACAGTAGCCCACCATGGGCACACTGGGGCACGCCTGTGTGTGACGTTTCACGTGCTTCTTCTCGGCCTAGGCTGGGTGGGAGGAATGGATGGGCAAATCGTAAACTGCTCTGATAAGAGAGAGAAATCATGTTGCAATCAATCGGGGGAGCAGGTGAGAGGGAGTTGGGATCAGGTGAGAGGAAGAGCCCCTTCCAGGGCAGTCTAAGAAATGCCACCCAAGAGCTGTGCTGTCACCAGTCCTGGTGGTGCCTGGCCACACTGGAAGGTCTGAGCCAGCTGGTTCTCAGCACCGATGGGAAGCGAAGCTAAGAAAACTTGGCCTCGTCAGGTGGAAGCTCGGAGTGGACGAGCTGGCTTTGCACGCTTGTCTGCTAAAGGCAAACCAGTAGGCACACTTGTGGCCAGCAGCTCTGTCCCCCGGGCAGCTGTAGAACTGCGCTCACACATCCAACATGCAAGCGAGGTTTATAGCGCGTGACTTAACGGGAAAGCATGTCTGCCAGTGGTAAACGCCCGTGGGGGCAGATAGGCAGTAGGACCGGCCAAATGTCTGGCTAACTCAGGGTGTGCACACACAATAGTGTATTCACATACAGTTCTACAGAGCAAGAAAGCCATCCAATAGAGTGACATAAGTCACTGGGGAGAGAACATGCCAAGGGAAGGGATCCAGGCACACCGGGACGGCAGTGCGGTTCACTTCCAGAGAGTTCTTGAGCAGGTGCAAGCCCTGTGTAATGACAGAGCGCTCCATGGCGTTATGGTGGAGAGGCTTGTTTTTTGTTTTTTGTTTTTTGTTTTTTTAAGATTTATTTATTTTATTTATAGATGGTTGCAAGCCACCACGTGGTTGCTGGGATTTGAACTCAGGACCTCTGGAAGAGCAGTCAGTGCTCTTAACCACTGAGCCATCTCGCCAGCCCAGTGGAGAGGCTTGTTACAGACACGGAAGGGACACGAGGAGATCTGAGGACTCTGCAGCCAGCCGGGTCTGTGTGATGTGGGCAGCTAGACACTCGAGACGCTGCCCACTGCAAACCAGTGTCATGTAACACGTCACGTAACAACTTTTTAAATTAGCATCGGAAGGAAGCAAGCAAATGTGAGAGGCATAGCACAATAATTAAGCACTTGCTTAGGGTGTAGGAGACCCAGATAGATGATGAGATATTTGGTCAAAAGGGAAAGAAAGAAGCCACCACGGTGGCTCAGCAGGTAAAAGTGGTTGGTGTGACGTCTGAAGGTCTGAGTTCTATCCCTGGTACCTGTGTGGTAGATAGAACCAACTCCCACAGGTTGTCCTCTGACCTCCCTACCCATGCACCTTGGCGTATCCACACATACAAATGAATAAAGTAATCGTTTAAGAAAAAGAAATACTGAAATATCTATAACATAAGTGTACCTCCAAAACCAGGATGCCGAGGGAAAGAGGCCAGACACAAAAGCCCGGGTATGATTTCATTTATAGGAAATGTCCAGAATCAGCAAGTACAGGGAACTGGGAAGCCCCCTGATGTTCATCAGGGTTTGGGTGAATGGAACGGACTGTCTGCTGATGGGTGCAGGGGTTCCTCTTGGGAATAGCAGGATTCTGGAGTTAGACACAGAGAAGTTTCGTTCATGGCTTGGTGCTGGCTCCATGCGCCACAGGAAAGTGCACTCTAAGGTTTACTAAGGGGCTGGAGAGACAGCTCAGCAGCTAAGGACATTTGCTGCTCTCACAGAAGACCAGAGCTTGATTGGTTTACAGCCCCCCCCATTACTTCATTTCCAGGGGGAGGGGCTTATCGCCCCCTTCTGGTCCCCCAGGGTATTGCACTCATTTGCACATACACATATCCATACATTTAATTAAAAATAATTTGTAATGTTTATTGCTGTCACAGGTGTTTGCAGCTCAGTTAGGAAAAAAAAACAAAAAACAAAAAACCACCACCAGCAACAAATTGTGCATCAAGCATGTTGGTTTACACCTATAACTTCAACTGAGTCAGAATGGCCCTGAGTTCAGGACTTGGACATCCTGCTGAGTGTCGAGGTTATTGACATGTTCCCCAACCCTAAATACAAAACAGTGCAGTTGATTGAGGGCAGAGGTTGAGGGGCAGTATTTGGGGGATTTTCTTTTGCATTTTAGCGTTGTCGTTTGAGACAGAGTCTTACAGGATCCTCCTGCATGACTTGGAAATCACTGTGCAGACTAGGCTGACCTTGAACCGGCAGCAATCCTCCTGCCTCGATCTCCTGGGTACTGAGATTACAGGTGTGTACCATCCTGTCCTGCCAAACAGGAATATTTTAAGGAACAGGGCAAATGTTCTTCTCAGCACTGTCGTGATATCTATAGGAAGTCAGGTAGTCCTTGTAAATCACCTCTGAATTGGTGTGAATTTAGTCTCTCTACTGCCACCTGCTGTGTAAAAGTCTCTTTGCAATGGACAACCCGTCTGGATGTTCACGGTGGGTGGGGTATGTGACTTTGGGTTACTTCTCAGAAAATTCTAGCTGTATTTGGATACCATCCTAAAACAGATGCTGGCTTTCACTCTGACCCCATTCTAATTCGGACGATGCAGTTGGCCTCTACAGCCTTGCTGTGGCCCAGCCATGAACTGTACTACGGTGCTGGTATTCAGACCCACTGACTCTGAAGGCTCATAATCTGTATTTGAATGAGGTCCTTCCGTGAGCGATTTCTGTTTACCCTCCTTGGAGAAACCTCAACTGGGAGGTGCTGTGACCTTCGTGGGGTCAGCTATGAGATCAGCAAGGTTTGGAAGTCAAGAATTTGGGACCTGGATAGCAAAGTGTTGAACCTGGGTTTGGGTGAAGGCACTGGTCACGTAGCTGCCTAGGACAGACACAGGAGCTGCATGACCAGATGGTGTCCCTGAGACCATCTGAGGTAAATAGAATGGCCCAGCTCCACACAGCAGGCCTGCCTCCCCTCATTTGTAAGGAGGAGAAGGGCTGAGGATCCAGAAGGAAGCTGGGAGGCCCTGGGGAATAGAATGTCCCCAATGTGGCCACTGCCTTCCATACACACCCTGGCTGCTGGGGAGCTCTTAGGTGGGGTGTGAGGTCATTGACTCAAAGAGCATTCTGAGAGCACCAGCATGCATGGGGGGTTCAGTCTCCCTTGGGGGCTCTGTAAGCAGAAGGAGAATAGAGGGGACACTTGTCACTTTAGGTGGTGACAGAATCGCTGGGTAGGGTACAGTGTCATGGCACCAAGAAGTTGAGGATTTCCCTAAGCCCAAAGCTAGATAGGGCTACATAGCAAGACTTTCAGAAGCACCTTTTCCAGTAACTTCATTTTGGGAAGCAAAAAGAAACAGGTAGAACTGACTAGGGATAATTCTGAGACAATGGTCTCTTATGTAGCCCAGAGTGGCTTTGAACTCAAGATGTTCCTGCTTTGGTGTTCTAGTATGCTGATGTGCACCTCCGCCTTGGTTAGGGTTTTATTACTGTGAAGAAACACCATAACCAAGGCAACTTTTTTAAAAGATTTATTTATCTATTTGTATTTTATGTGCATTTGGTATTTTGCCTGCATTCATCCGTGGAACAGGTATTACAGACAGTTGTGAGCTGCCATGTGGTTGCTGTGAATTGAACCTGTGTTCTTTGGAAGAGCAGCACATGAACCCAACCACTGAGCCATCTCCCCAACCCCTCAAGGCAACTCTTATAAAGTAAAACATTTCCTTGGGGCTGGCTCATTGGTTCTGAAGTCCAGTCCATTATCATCATGGTGGGAAGAATGGCAGCATCCAGGCAGGCATGGTGCTGGAGAAGCAGAAAATTCCACATCTTGATTCAAAGGCAGCCAGGAGGAGACTGGAGTTCACACTGGGCACATCGGAGACCTTAAAGCCTGCCTTCAATGACACAGTGACCCGCTTCCTTCAATAAGGCCACATCTCATAACAGTGGCACTCCCCACGAGCCAAGCCTTCAAGCACATGAATCTGTGGGGAACCAAACCTATCGAACCACCACAGCCACCATGCCTGGCCAGGACTGATTTTAATAATGTGCTTTCTTTATCCACAAGCGTCATCCTTTCCACACGTAGCCGATGTAAAGATAGCCGTGAACCATTTCGCATACTGTTAGTTCCCAGAAGAGGCTTCAAAGCACAGTGGTGTAGGACTAGAACACACGTAAGTGTGGCTATCCACGTTTTAAGGACTCAGTAGATCTGTTACGGCCGGTTCTAGAACTTCTATAAAGGAGGAGTCCAGGGAGTGGCTCTGAGAAGCAGAGGCTCTCGATGGCTGGAGAGTTCAGACGTTGAGTCACTGATACATGAGAGTTGGCCTGCAGATAAACAGACTTTGTGCAGCTTGCCTCGGTGTTCCAGTACGTCTCAGCAAACTCCAGAGAAAACTGATAGGACTCCTGGGAGGGTGATGGCAGGGTTGCCTGGCAGAGTTCAGGTTCCCAGGCCTAGCCCAGGCCTTGCTCCAGAGAAAGCATCTCTTTTAGTTGTCAGCGACAGCCCTTCGTCTTTCTGAATTCACAGTTTCCACCCCACCCCACCCTCGCCAGGATACCATCCCCCACAGGACGCTCAGGTCTCTCAAAGTGGTGGTGTGTTTTCAGATGACCCACACGCATCCGCCATGCGCTCTAAGCAGATCAGAGTGCCTTATAATACACGGTACAGCGTAATGGAAATGGTTATATTTTAAGGTGTAGGGCAGTGGCTGGGGTTGCAGCCGTACAACCACTCCACTGTGACTGGCTTTATTGGTGGTGACCCCAGGGTTTCTTGCATGCTAGGCACAGCTGGCTGGATCCAAAGAATGAGACCGTCATGGAGATGGCAGCCTCCTGCCTGTCCGTTAGGAGGGAGAAACAGATCTGATCCAGTCATTTGCACAGTATAACTGAACAGATACTGGGTGAGTGGGGTGTGCTGGAGAGCGGAGTCAGTGACTCTGATGTATGAGCCGTATCTAACAGACAGGATGGGAGGCAGAGGCTGGGGGTTGGGGAAAATGCAGGGACCTAATTATTTGAGCATGCTGAGCAAGCTGTCTAGCACCAAGACACGTCCAGACCCTAAACTGGAGTGTTTGGGGTTTTTTTTATTGTTGTTGTTTTAGCTTGCATTTTGAACGAACAATCAGGTGGGTCCCTGGGGCAATCAAGTCAGATTCCTCAGAATGCTGGTGGTCCCTCCTGTGGCCACTAGAGGGAGCAGCCTCACATTGGCCCAGTTAGTTGACTTCATGCAGGTGATTTCTAAGACAGAGAACCCATCCAGGGAACCTGCGGATGGGCTCGGGGGTGGGGGTGGGTGTAGGGAGTGGGGGGGCTAGGGAGGGGGTGGGAGGGGCACAAGGGCTAACACAAACAGGTTTCATTCGAGATAATGAAGACATCTGAGCTCGACTGTGGTGTCTGTGTGACTCTAAGACACTATAAACATTGGCGGGTGTGGACCGTAGGTGTATGTAGCTGATCTGTGTACGAACTGAGTCTCAAGGCTGTGTGAGAATCTATGGGGTGATGGTGGGGGACCTCCATGTGTGGCTTACGGTGAAGCCCTTGTCTAACACGCAGGAGACCCTGGATTCCATCCCCACCCGCGCTACACACAAAAAGTGTGATTTAAATTCATTTTATTATATTCATTTACTGGGGGAAAGGTGGGGGGGGTCAAGGAATGAGCTTGTGGGAGGGAGTTCTCTCTTTCCACCTTGTGGCACCTGGATTGAACTTAAAATGTCAGGCCTGGGGTCAAATGTCCTTACTCACTGAACCATCTCACCGTGTGTGTGTGTGTGTGTGTGTGTGTGTGTGTGTGTGTGTGTGTGTGTGTGCGTGCGTGACTTTTGAGAGTAGAAGGGCAGGAAAGACAGGGAGCAAAGGAGCGAGCACAAGCACACACATCTATTGTTCACGAGGCACCTTGAGGAATCAAGAATGTATAAAGCTCGTGCCATCTGCGACCTCAAGCCACTCCGGGTCTGGCGGGGGGGGGTGCGGGGGGGGGAGGCGCTATTGTAATCACAACAGCCAGGAGGAGAGTGGATAAAAAGTACAGAACCTCTGAGAGGAGCCTGGGTTCAGGGGCTGCCTAAGCCCAGAGGGGAGCCGGGAATGACTCCCTAGAGTGGAGATGAACCCGGTCTCCCAGGCAGAGGGAAGAGCATGTAGGGCCAGGTTCTTGGGAGGGGCTGGAGAAGCAGCAGGGAAGACCTCTGGATCTGCACAGCAGAGGGAGGGTAAAGGCCTCTTGGGTCTTTATCCTAGAACAATGAACTGGGGTCGGGTATAGAGAGGGGGCTAAATGATAAGCTGGAAATTGCTTGCCTTCTTGGCACCTTCTGCCCCAGTCTCATTAAGTGCGCATGCGCCCTGGGAGGGGGCTGCGGATAAATGGAGCAGGAAGCAGGGTCTGTTAAGCAAGCAGCCAACTGAGGGCACTTTGAGGACAAAGTGGGGGCTGGAAAATGAGGACAGGCAGCAAGGCCCACCAGGATGCTCACACCTGTCGAGGGCGGCTGGCAACCCTGCATCCCGCAATGGGTCAGATCCGAGGGCAAGGCCAGCGGCTTCAACACTCTGGGGTCGCAGCTGCTGCAGATCAGGGCTGAGACTGGGCCGAGCTGGCCACCGGGGGCGGGAGGCCGCATTCCCAACCTGAGCCCCTGACGTCAATGTTGCCATGGAGACCCAGCTTCCCTTACAGGAGGCAGCTGCTGCAGAGCTCCCCACCAAACACACACACACACACACACACACACACACATCAGGCTGGGAAGGCTGAGGAGAGCAGAAAGAGTAGGCTGAGGCCCACAGGCTGCAGCTCAGCCTGGAGCACAGCCCTTGGAGGAGTCAGGGTACCAGGCCCAGGAGGGCTCCCTGCCTGCCCACCCCTGGGACTCAGATGTGGCTGCTTTCTTGCATTGGCTTCTGGGGTAGAAGGATGGGAAACTCTGTGAGACAGAAACCTGGCTGTCTGACTTTGGGATCCAGAGATTGTCATCTTAGAGTCTGCAGTGTAGACTCTGCGTATCCTTGCAGCATCCTCCTTTAGAGGTGACCAACCAAGGGCAAAGAGAACCAGTTCTGGGCTAGGGCTAAAGCCCTGGGTTCATTCACAAAGTACCTAGTTCTAGTTTTTCTTTCTTTTAAGATTTATTTATTTATTAAATATAAGTACACTGTAGCTGTCTTCAGACACACCAGAAGAGGGCATCAGACCCCATTACAGATGGTTGTGAGCCACCATGTGGTTGCTGGGATTTGAACTCAGGACCTCTGGAAGAGCAGTCAGTGCTCTTAACCACTGAGCCATCTCCTAGCCCCCTCTAGTTTCTTAATAACTGCTGAAGAAGGCCAGTTGCTCACTCCTTCCCTGCTCCCCTCTATTTCTTCCCCAGCGTGGCCATGAGGGCGGATAAAGGGCACGCTGTCATTCATGTTGCTGTCACTCTTGACCCTGGTTGGTCACCGTGGTCTTTTCTGGATTCTGTTCCGATGCTGGCCCAGGTGTGAGCTTTTGACAATCTGTGTGGAACAGAGACAAGGTAAGGGTTGGGTTCCTGACCCCAATCCTCCACTGAGAGCACTCCCCAAACTCCTGCGGTGTCTCAAGGGTCTCCCCTTTCCAGTAGGATCTGCTTCTGCCCTGAAATCGGTGTGACTTTCTGCAGCTACCAGCTCTCTAGCTTCCTGCACGTGGGCGGTTTGGCCACAGCTACCTCTCCCTGCTCAGGACCCGATGAACACATTTCTTCTCCCTGGTCAGGCAGGGACAGCCTGGTGGGAGTTCACTTGGGAGTTCACTTCTGCCTCTTGAAGGCACAGTGTCTGCGGTCAGTCCATGGAGGTACTAGCTACTTGCCCAGGGCATCAAGACCTGAGACGAGAGGGGAGTTAGCTCTGGTCCTTGGCTGCATGGGAAAGCAGCCCCTCAAACATTTTAAATTACCTGAGCAGGAGATGTGAAACATTGTTGCTTGTGGAAAGACATTTTGTTTCTGTTTGCCTGTGGTTCGAAAGCACCAGGCAATGAGATAGCTCACCAGCTGCGGCCACTTGTCACTGACCTGGTGATTTGAGTTGAATCTCCAAGACTCACGTGGTGGAGGAAGAAAACCAATTCCCACAAGTTATCCTTTGACCTTCACATGTGTGCTATGGAATGTGCACGCCCCACACCCACCCACCCCCGAGCCACTAAATATAATATAAATTAGTATATCCTAAATGTGTCATTTTAACCTTCTTGTGTGTACCAGGTGGAGCCCTGAGCTCCACCCATAGCCCCTGTTTGAGTCATTTTTTCCTACATATGGGTTGCTAACTCCTCACTTTGATCACCCCTCTCAGTGCCTGACAATGTCTTTCTGATGTGAGTCTCTAACTGCTCTGTTTAGCTACTCTGTGGATCTTGGATAAGTGGATTTAAACAATGTATGTCCTTTATGTCTGGCTTATCTCATTGAACATGTCTTCCAGGGTCACCCTTATTGCAGCGTGGGTCATCACTGCCGTCCTTTGGGGGCTGTATAATATTCCACTGTCTATGTATGCCCCAACCTAAAATCGTTTATTTGTGTTTTGTGTAGACATAAGTAATTGTGTCTGTGTATGTGCAGGTACACGTGCACCACAGTGTACAAGTGGAGGTTAAAGGACAATGTCTGGAAGTTTGTTCTCTTCTGTCATGGGGGTCCCAGGGCCTAAGCTCAGGTTGTAAGCTTGTTTGTAAGCACCCTGACATGCTGAGCCATCTCACAGGCCCACAGCCTACACTGGGCTCACGTGTCCATCCATTGTCAGCATTTGGAGACCTTCTCATTGCTTTATTTCTCCTTCCTTGTTCTTTCTCGGTTTTATATTTTGAAGTCAGGACCTTGTGATTGCCTGGGAACTCTTTAATTGTGTTTTATATAAATTGGCTTTTAAAGTGTCCCTAAGAATGTAAGCAATGGATCCACTTTGACTGAGGAAATAGCACTCCCTCGACCAAGAGCACATGCCTAACAGACACAAGGCCCAGGGTTCCATCCACTGGACCATTTGAAAAGCAAGCCCCTAACTGGGTAGGCTACCCAGAGAAACCCTGTGTCAAAAACCAAACCAAAACAGCACAACAAACAAACAACAAAGAAAACAAAACTCTTACTAGTTATGCTCCATGTAATCCATGTAATTTTGTTTGCTTTTTTGTTTGTTTGTTTGTTTGTTTGTTTTTAAGAAAGGGTTTCTCTGTGTAGTCCTGGCTGTCCTGGAACTCCCTCTGTAGACCAGGCTGGCCTCAAACTCAGAGATCTGCCTACCTCTGTCTCTTGAGTGCTGGGATTAAAGGTGCATACCTACCTTCTTTCTTTCTTTCTTTCTTTCTTTCTTTCTTTCTTTCTTTCTTTCTTTATTTTTGTTTCGGAGCTGAGGACCGAACCCAGGGCCTTGAGCTTGCTAGGCAAGCGCTCTACCACTGAGCTAAATCCCCAACCCCTATTTATTTATTTATTTATTTATTTAGAGTGTGTGTGTGTTAGAGAGAGAGAGAGAGAGAGAGAGAGAGAGAGAGAGAGGAGAGAAGAGAGAGAGAGAGAGAGAGAGAGAGAGAGAGAGAGAGAGAGAGAGAGAGGAGGGAGAGAGAGAGAGAGACTTGAGTTCGTAGAGGACAATTTATGGGAGTTGGGTTTTTTCCCTACCATGTGGGTCCCAGGGACCAAACTCAGGTCATCAGGCTTGACCACAGTCCCCTTTATCCCCACTGAACCATCTCACAGCCCTTCATGTAAAATTCTAATCCATGAAGAGCAAAATTATATCTCTTAAATATTTTCATCTCCTTCATCAAAAGCCAGGTTCTCTTGTCTTGGCAGCCTTAGACTCACAAGTAAATCAAGAGGAAGGTAGCGAGCCCTCCCCAGTCCCCATCACCTATACACACATCAGAACCTCTTTCCTTTCACCACCTTGTATATATCACATGTGTGTGTAGATTTTTAGCTTACAGCCCTCGGGTCACTGCTACACAAATGGTGTCAAAAGACACCCCAGAACCTTGAACCTGTGGTTTTCAGCCCTGTTTAGGAAATAGAATCCCACTCCCAGTGTCGTGTGCCCCCGACTCCTGTGCCCCGCAGCTTACAAGCCTGGTGCCTTCCTAGATCAGGAATTGGGGAGGGAGGAGCCTGCAGCCACTTCCCAGTCTCTGCTGCCCCCTGGTGGCGTATTCGGTAACAGTCTAGCACATCAGGTAGTGTCCAGTGCTGGTGGTAGTGTGAGGTACTCGGGGGACACTGGAGGGTTCCACCCTTCTTTTCCTGCTCCTGCCTTTCCTGGATACTCTACACAGCTCCGTGATGACTTTAGCAGGGAGAAATCACAGCACGAGACTGTAACAAACGGAGGCACAGCACCCTTGCCTTGGTTTCCCCGACTTGACCACCGTGCCTTTGGATGTGGTCCTGAGAATGCTGTGGTGTGTATAGTCACAGGGTTCTGTACTCTCATCATTCCTGGCACCTGTGCCTGGGTTGTTCTCTGCCAAGGGAGCCCCTCCCCGCTTGCCTTGATGGCATCTGTCTCCAGAAGCATCTCCAGTTGGGATAGATATGTCTCCAGACAGGGAGATGTCCCTAGGCATAGAGCTGACATGGTCTGCCCATTTCATTTAACTGCAGATAAACAGCTCATGGCTTTTTGTGTCACCGTGTCCCAAAGATCAGGTGTTTTTACTTACTTGGCTCTAGGAAGCTTACCTAGGGGTCACAGTCACCCTGACTGACAGCCAGTGCCCCGGTGAGTTTTGGGTGCCTGTTTAGATAAGAATGTGTACTAGACCGGTGCAGAGACCACAGACAGGGAAGTGAAAGTTAGGGCAGAACTTGGTGGGGCCTGAAGGGGGTGAGGCACTGCCTCAAGATGCTGTGTGGTACTGCCCAGCAGTGGAGAAAGCCGTATCATTTAGTCTAAGTGTCCTGTGGTAAAAACTTTTAGGGTTAGACTGGGAAAGGGAGACCTCCAATTATTTTAGCACTCGGGGGTGCTGCTGGATTCCAGACAGTTTGGGGCTCATCACAACCAAGGCTATAATTCCCCTCTGCTTTTCCCTAGAGAGGACCCATGACCTGAAGGCCACTAGTCCATATTCAAGAGGTAGAAAGAGGCCCAGAGAGGGGCAGCAACTGGCTGAGAGTTGCACAGCTGGCAGGGTAGTGAGGCAGAACTGAGCTTCAGGCTTTCAGGCTAGGATCTTCCTCTGGGGCAGAGCTCAGAAGAATTCTTCATTTCTGGAAAGTTCTCTGGGAGTCTCCAGAATTTTCCAAAGTATCCTGAAAGCAAGAAGCAGACTAACATGGAGTCCTCCCAAGTCAAGACACGTTCAGTACTGTTCTGTGAGTGGCATGACCCCCTTCTTCTCAGCCTCTCCTAGGACGGCAGTGTCGGTCTCTGTCTGATGGAGAGAGGCAGTGTGGGGTGATATGGGAACGTGGAACCTTGTCAGTTCCCAGTTCCTGGTTAGCAATTCTTTCTGTGTTTCATTGCCTGATATCTACCCTGACAGAGAGAGGGCCCAGTAGAAAGACCTGTGTGGCCAAAGACCTGGAGGCTAAAGGAAAAAGGCCCCTTCAAACAGGCAGAGCCCTGAGGGGTTGGTTGGTGGGGCATGTGAAGTGGTAGAAAGATAGGATGGAGGTGTTGCATGATCAGGGTTAGCCAGCAGGGGCTAGAAGCCTTGGAAGATTCAAGATGACAGAATGTTACTTGATATAAGTTCTGAAAGCCTTTTCTGGACATTGTGCCCAGTTCTTAGTGGATGCAGGGCTATGCACTGGGAGGATCAAAGCCAAGGTGACCAGAGTGTCCCTGAGCTCCCTAACCACCCAGGAGAGTCCCTCTGACAGTAAGGAGCAGCTTCATACCTCTGTACCTCTCATCACAGGGCCCAGAGTCCACCTCGAATGAACTTTGGATGGCTGAGAATGTCCGTAATGTCCCTGTTGGTGTTGGCTTTGAACAGAGTGTGCCTATCTCTTCAATGGGTCCTTCAAGGACAAATGGGCTTTTCCTGCACAGGGAAACTGAGGCACGGTTCTCTAAAGAATATTTTGAGAACATGGGGACCCATTCATCTTTGACCCTGACCTTCACACTTCCTTTGTGCAGTAAACCATCTCTAGCTTCTGTTGAAGACCTAGTGTAGTAGCAGCACTATGCAAATAAGGTGTGTGTGTGTGTGTGTGTGTGTGTGTGTGTGTGTGTGCGCGCGCGCGTGCACTCACACAGAGGCCAGAGGAGGACATCAGCTATCCTGCCTGCTCACTCTGTACCTTAGTCCCTTGAGGTAGGATCTCTCACTGAGCCGGGAGTTAGGCTGGCAGCCAGGAACTCATAGGTATCCCCCTGTCTCCCACCCCTACAATGCTGGGTTTCTAGGCACATGCACAGCCAAACCCGACCTTTTGTATTTTATTTTTAAACCTAGGGACTAGGGATTTGAACTCAGATCCTCATGCTTGCACGGCAAGCACTCTTTCCCACTGAGCCATCTCCCCAGGTCCAATGGTTCATACACTTTACAAAACGATTACCAGGAGCAGTGATTTTCCTTACTCGTGACCCTAAATTTCCAAAATGGTTTGGTATTCTATAAACAGGACTATTGGTGGTGCTGAGGATGGGAGCGTGCTTGGGAAGAGAGCTAGAATGAACATGAACTGTCTGGAACAACATCAGAAAAGGTTATGACAGTGCTTATTTTGAAGACAGGGTCTCATGTAGCCCAGGCTGGCTTAGAACTTAGGTAGCAGAAGCTGGTCTTGAACCTGTGATCTTCTTGCCTCCAAAGCTGTAGTGCTGGGGTTGTAGGTAATTGGTGGCATGCCTGGCTAGGAAGTATACATTTTGAAAGACTCTAGGACAGAAGAAAGAGGAAAAGACAAGATTGGATCCCTCCCTCGCTGGGTGTGTGGTGCAAACCTAGTTCGAGGCATGCTGAGGCGGGAAGATGGTAGGTTACAAGCCAGCCTGGGCAGCTTGGGAAGGAAAGAGGAAAGAAGAAAAATGCTGGGTTTCCTCAAGCGAAAATGTCTTGCTTTAATCTCAATGTTGGTATGCTTTTCCAAAGAATGTTCTGGAACCTTCCTGTTGCTTTGCTAGCCTTCAGGAGAGAATGTGAGAACCGCAGAGTGCTTGCTGTAATGAACCCAGGCACATGACTGGGTTTCACATCCTGGTCACTCCAGGACTGTGAAAGGGAAGGCTCTCTGGTCAGGATGCTGTTAGGAGGGTCCATCCTAGTGGATCATAACTGTTCTAAGCCAGTAACCACTCTTCCTTCAACTCCCACTCATTGGACAGGACAGACACGTCATCTAGTGCTGTCCAATGCCCCAAAGCATAGGAAGGAGGGTGGCTCTATCTGGTGACTCATGACCACTGGATCTCTCTCTCTCGCTCTCTCTTTTAAAAAAATATTATATTTGATTATTGTTACTGTGTGTGTGATGTGTATAAGTGTGGGCAGGCATGACCTCTGTGGAGGTCAGAGAACAACTTGTGGGAGTCAATTCTTCCACTGGGGATTCAACTCAGGAGACCAGGCTTGCACAGAAAGTGCCTTACCCACTAAGCCATTTCACCACCCCCAGGCAACCTCTTAAGACAGACTATCCTCCTGTTAGGTCACCTCTTGTCTTTCCAACTTTGAGCTCTGTTCAGGTGCACTTGGAAATAAATGTAGCTCAGAGCTGTGTCCAAAATAATATTGGTCAGTGGCTTAGATTTTTAAAAAAATCTACTTTTAATAAGTGTTCTCAAATGCTTTGATCCCCCCTTCTAGTCCACCACCTAAAGATAGGGGAGAAAGGATAGTAAATAGGACAAGGGGATGTGGACCTATTTAGAAGTAGTTCCTTGGGGTTGGGGATTTAGCTCAGTGGTAGAGCGCCTGCCTAGGAAGCGCAAGGCCCTGGGTTCGATCCCCAGCTCGAAAAAAAAAGAACCAAAAAAAAAAAAAAAAAAAAAAAAAAAAAAGTAGTTCCTTGGAGCTTTTCCAATCTCCATTTGTCAGGATACCAGCAGTCCAGTTCAGTAGTGTCAGGATACCAAACAGGAATCAGCAGCAATAGAACAATCCAGCAGAAACCACCAGGCCTCCCCCAAATCAGCATGGGTCAGCATGAGTCAGCATTTGCAACCAGGACCAGCTGGGACAGCAGTTCTCTGTTGTGCCTCTCTCAAGAAAGCGAAGATCAGCGAAGACAGTACTTTGAGACCAACAAAATGTTGCAAGGCTAACGAAGCAAGCGCACTGTCACTGTCTGTTGAGTCCTATTTAGACTCTCTCCAAACATCACGTGTCCTCCCAAGTGGTCTTGCCTTATCAAAACACCTTGTGAGTCTGTATCACCTGACATATCCAGAAACTTCATGGACCACTGGCCACAGACAACTGGTTATGTCATGAATACTTCAAAGGCATCCCAGTTTGGCCTGGCATGTGGCTAGGTTTCAAGGAAAGAGATGAATATGCACATCTCCTGCTTGCAAGGTGGTGTAATAGCTTTTATAGCCCCACATGACCCAGAAGTGGCTGTAAATAAAACCAGTCTGTAGGCTGAAATGGGATTCGAGGTGCCTCTGGGTCCCCCAGAGTCTCCAGGTTTATAAACACATTTGTCCACATGAGGCCCGTGGGTTTCTGCCTCTAGTACAGGTGGAGACCACAACTCCCAGAAGTCACCAGGTTCAGAAATGAGGCAGCAACAGGACCTCTCTGCATTCTAGGAAATGTAGTCCAGAGTGGTGCATTCTGGGGAAGGTAGTTTATGTGGCTTTTGGAGTTTCTGAGTAGTCTTTGTTGGTGTGACTCTTAAGTCCCCACACCCAAACATACATAGTGAGCTGCACACAGCTGTGCAATGGCACTCTCTCTTGACTAAACTGACTCCATCTGGGGAAGCAACAGGACTCTGCTCCACCCCCCCTACCCCCGGAGGCCATGGAGGTATTTGGTGAATAGGAGATGTAGTCAAGGGGCTCAGCGTAGATCGCTGCAAAATAAAGAGGTTATTCATGCTTGTCCTTAAGGGTTTCTGTAGGATGGAGTGAGGGTGGAGAGAGAACTCATTGAGTAAAGTGTTTGCTGCCCAAGGATTAGGACCTGAGTCTGGATCCTGAAGCCAAGCACGGTACTGAGTGTGGTAATACATGCCTTTAACCCCAGCTCGCTCTGAAGGCAGGGGGATTGCTGCGAGTTTGAGGCCAGCCTGGGTTCTATGGGTTTACATAACACATTCCAGACCAGCCAGCATTACAAGGTGAGACCTTGAGGCTGTCTCCAACCAAAAAATAAAGGGTGTGTGTGTGTGTGTGTGTGTGTGTGTGTGTGTGTGTGTGTGTGTGTGAGCCAAACATGAGGGTACAGGGCTATAATCCCAGCACTGAGGAGGCAGAGTCAGAAAGATCCCTGGGTCTCACTGGAGAACTATGTAGTTGAATCAGTGATCTCCGGGTTCAAGGAGAGAGCATGCATGACTCAAAATCAAAAGTGGAGCATGACCTAGGGGGCCAACTCTGACCTCACGGCTCCACATAAACCTTCATACATATGCACCTGGACACGTATGTGTACACAACCCATGTGCAATTCTTGCTCCACTCACAGTTGCTTTTTTCCAGAAATTCTCTTAACAGGCAGAGCCCTCCCTTCAGGGTCATGAAGAAAAGAACTTGTGAAGCCCAGACGTCAGAGACGCTCTGGGTGTAGAACAGCACTGACATTTAACTCTGATTGCATACCAACCAAGGCCTTGAACATGCTATGTCTGCACCTCAAGGGCTCTCACCTTAGCTGTTAGCAGAAAAGGACTCTGCCAATGCCACTCCTAACAACCAGCCAGGATTCCAACACCGGCCTCAGAGGCATAGTCCTCCCTGTTCTTCAGGGCTTCATCCTCAGGTCTCTGAGCCTGAAGAGTGCCGGGTGTTATTTTGGGGGGTTCTCATCCCGTTCCCCTGCTCTGGGGTCTGGAGGCCTGAACATCAATGTTGGAGTTGAGTGGGTTCTGTCTTTCCTAGTGGGGAGACTCTGGGAACCCCAGCTCAAGTCCACTCTTCCGCAGCAGGGTGGGGGTGGCCTGGGTTGGGACACGTCCTCTTTCAGGCTCTCCCTTGCTGGCCTCTGACCACTTCCTCTTCCCCTGGGTGGAGGGAAGGAGGGAGGTGGCTGTGGCTGTGTGCAGTAGCCCTGGCCGAGCAGAGGGGCTTTAAGAACTCTTGGGAGCGGCTCCAGTGGACTTTTACCATGAAGATATGTTGGAGTTTGTCGAAAGACCTTTCTTTATGGAATGAGATGACGATGGGGTGCTTGTCCTTTAGTTTATTTATGTGGTAGATTACATTTATTGATTTATGCATTTTCGAACCATCCCCACGTCTCTGAGGTGAAACCAAGCTGAACGCGGTGGATAATATTTTGATGCGTTCCCGAATTCTGTTTGCCTTATCGAGAATTTTTGCCTTCGTAGTCATCAGAGAGGCAGGCGCATAGTTTTCTTTTGTTGCTCGAGTGTAGCTGGTTTTGGTATCAGGGTCATATTGCCTTCAACAACAGAAACAAAAAAAGAAATTGGAAATGTTCTTTCGGTTCCTATTGTTGGTGTTAGCTCTTTCACAGAGTCTGGTAAAATTCTGACCTCAGTTCATCTGGCCCTGGGCTTCTTTGAGAGATGTTTTAAATTATTGGGGTTTGTTTGTTTTTCGGTTCTTTTTTTTTTTTTTTTTTTTTTTTTTTTTCAGAGCTGGGGGTCGAACCCAGGGCCTTGCGCTTCCTAGGCAAGCGCTCTACCACTGAGCTAAATCCCCCACCCTGTTTGTTTTTCAAGACAAGGTTTTTCTGTGTATCAGCACTGGGATTCCCTCTGTAGACCAGGCTGGTTTCAAATTCAGAGATCCATCTGCCTTTGCTTCCCAAGGGCTAGGATTAAAGTTGTGTACCACCACTCCACTGCTTAAATTGTTTTTATATCATTGAATTCTGTGTTTTGTTAGAATTATTTTATCTTGATTTCAGTTTAGTAGGATATATATATATATATATATACACACACACATACATATATATGTGTGTATATATATATAACAATTATATATTATAATATATATTCCAGATTAGTAAAATACTGGTTTTTCTTCACTTCTTTTTCTTTTCTTTTCTTTCCTTTTTTCTTTTCTTTTCCTTTCTTTCTTTCTTTCTTTCTTTCTTTCTTTCTTTCTTTCTTTCTTTCTCTGAGACAGGGTTTCTCTGTGTAGCTAGGACTATTCTGGAACTAGATCTATAGACCAGGCTGACCTTGAACTCACGGATTCATCTACCGTGAATTAAAGACATGTACCACCAATGTCCAAAGCATTTGGGGTGTTAAGCAGGGCAGGCATTGGGAAATTGCATCCTGCCGGCCGTACTATGGACGGGGCTGCAGGACATCAAGAGACACATAATGGGGTCAGACCCTGGCTCCACTACTCCTCTGTTTCGGGGTATAATGAGTGTCACGGGTGTGCAGTCCCTACAGTCTGTGGATCAGCGCTCAGACACAAGCGTAGGCGGGTTCCTAGGCTCTGAGCAGGGGCAGGACTGGGACTGGCTCCCCTCACCCCACCCCACCCCACCCCCCCCCCCGCGGTAGCACCCAGATCCCATCTGTCCAAGCAACATTCTTTGGAGGTTGGCCTTTGCCCCTTGTAAGGACTCAAGTTTTTCTCCTCAGTTTCTCAAGTGTCTCTTCACCTCACCATCCATGCTGCTGCTGAAGATCAAAGCTAAGGACCCCGAGGGCCAACCCAGGGTACCAGCAAGGCTCAGGCCCGGAGGATTCCCTCTCACCTTTGACCACATTCATTCTCTGTGACTGAAGCACTCTGGAGCCCAGTTTATAAACAAGCGAGGCCAGGAAGTGGGCAGCTAAGGTTGGGATGAAGGATGGGTGGGAGGGCTGATGAGTGCAGGCGAAGGGCCGTGCCTTCGGTCCTTTCAGAGATATGAGTGCAATTGGAACTTGGAAGGGAGGCCTTGGCAGTGGGCCTGCCTCTGAGCCTGGGCTGGGACAATTCCCCATAGGTAGCATTAAGCTGATAGGAGGACACTATCCCCATCATATCCTTGTCCTCCTGACTTCAGTAACTGCAAGAAGAACTCAGGGGCTCACCCACCAGGGCTTTATTCTTTGGGCATCATGCCGGGTCTATGACCCAAGGGCCTCAGGTTTGCTACTGTGCCTGAAATGCTAGGGCTGCAGTCCTTGCCCTGCCCCCATCGCCTCTCTGACGTCACCCCATCCTCCCACTTCACGCTCTTCCTTTTCATCCTTGGCTTCCCTGCTCCTTTTCTCTCACAGCAAGCTGGGAGTGGTCCGTCTGGAAACCCACAAAGCAGTGTTCTTCTTTTGACAGTATGTTAGCATCAGGATCTGGGAAGGGGCCACCGTGTAGTGGTTGCTTCAGTGCAGGGTTGACAGAGCGCCTGGGGTGAAGCTTGTGAATGTGGACCCCCTGATCTACCTAGTGCTTCCTGTAAGGGGGCAAGACCAGGTACACGGTGACGCCTAGGGTACGGTACTAAGTAGAATGAACAGGGTATGTCATGAAGCTGGGCGTGGCAACCCACAACTGTCAGCCCAGCATGCTGGAGGCAGAGTCAGAAGGCTTCGCGTGACTCAGCCTCCTCCTGTCTTGCTATTATGGGGTACATGGGGACTGGAAATCTGCTTTGCTGTTTTGTTTTGTTTGTTTTGTTTTATTTTGTTTGAGATGGTCTCATTGTGTAGCCCTGGCTGGCTTGACACTTACTATGTAGATCAGGCTGGCCTTGAGCTCACAGAGATCTATCTGCGGCTGCTTAGAGTCAGAGGGATCAAAGGCATGTGCCACCATGCCCAGTGCGTTCCAAACCCATGTCCTCATGCTTGTAAGGCAAGTGCTTTACTATTGGGCCATCTCCCCAGCCCCCCCCCAGTGTTAATTTTTTCAGCCAGGCTCTTTCTTTGTTTCTTTCTTTCTTTGCTTCTTTGTTTCTTTGCTTATATTTTTTGTTTGTTTCTTTTTTTCTTTCTTAATGGTGGTTCCAGGGATCAAACAGGTCTGCATGCTTGTGAAGTAAGGGTTTTATATTCTGAACTATCTCCCTGGTCCTCTTTAGTTTTGAGACAGCATCTCGTGTAGGGCTAACTTCAAACTTGCCATGTAGCTGAAGCTGGCCTTGAACTCCTGACTCTTCCGAGGGCTGGGATTACAACAGTCCATGTTTAACTGTTTGTCTTTGTTTTACTACATTTTAAAAACAGCTTCATGGGGGTTGGGGATTTAGCTCAGTGGTAGAGCGCTTTCCTAGGAAGCGCAAGGCCCTGGGTTCGGTCCCCAGCTCCGAAAAAAAGAACCAAAACAAAACAAAACAAAACAAAGAAAAAAACAGCTTCATGGAATCCTTTCCCACATGGTGGTCTTATAAGTGTATAATTCCATGTGTTTAGTGTGTTAACGGGGCCATGGCGCCCTCACCACAGCCTTTGAACCTTCCTTTTTTTTTAATTATTTTTTTTAAAGATTTATTTATTATATATAAGTACACTGTAGCTGTCTTCAGACACACCAGAAGAGGGCATCAGATCTCATTACAGATGATTGTGAGCCACCATGTGGTTGCTGGGATTTGAACTCAGGACCTCTGGAAGAGCAGTCAGTGCTCTTAACCACTGAGACATCTCTCCAGCCCCCTTTGAACCTTTCTATCACCATCAGAACACCTTCCCCACTGAGCAGTAGCTCCGTGTTATCTCCTGCCTCCTGCTCCAACGCCGACCCTGTTTTCTCTGTGGAGAAAGGTGTGTGGCACCATTCTGGGCACTGCATGTGAAATGGAACCACGTTTTGTTCCTGACTAATTTCTTAGCTTTGTGTTGTTAGAATCAGTCCGTGCTAAGGTATGGAAGCACACTTCCTTTTTTTTATGGCCGAGTAATCCTCCGTTATGTGAATAGGTCACTTCTCATTGACCTGTCTGTCAGTGGATAGAGGACATCTGGGTTCTTTCCAGTCTGGGCTACTCTGAATAGCACAGCTCCTCATGACCCGGTCTCTGTGTGGACATGCCTTGATTTCTCTGGTATTTACCTAGGAATGGGATGGCTGAGTCACACAGGAGTCTGTGTTTAGCCTTGGAAGAGCTAGCAGGTGCTTTGACAGCAGTGTCACCACCTTTCCTTCCCATCCCCCTCAACAGCACTTTGACATCTTTTTTAAAAAATTTATTCATTTTACGGAACCAAAGATCAAACCCAGGGCATCATGTGTGCTGGGCTCTACCTACCACTGACCTCCTTTTACTTTTGACCTTGAGATAGGAGTTCACTTGCTCAGGCTAGCCTTGCTTGAACTCACTCTATAACCAAGGCAGGCTTTAAACTCATAATCCTTCTGCCTCAGCTTTGAGAGGAATTGGGATGACAGGCCTGAGCCACCAGGCCCAGCTTCTGGGTTTTTTGTTTGTCTATTTGTTTTTTACGGTTAGCTATTTTATGTGGGTGTGGCAGGTTATGGTTATCAATCATTGTACCTGGGAAGGTGAGGGAGGAGGATAGAGCGTTCAAGGCCAGTCAGGGCTACACAGACAGACTTTGTTACATCATATAAATATACATCATATATATACACATAAACATATATCATATACATACACATATACACGTATGTAAATATACATCATATACACACATGCATCATATACATACAAATATACATATATATCATATACATATACACATATAAATCATAGACACACATACATAAACATACACATACATAAACATACACATAAATATATATCATATATATCATATACATACACATAAACATACACATCATATACATACACGTATGCATCATATACATATACACACATATGATAATATACACACACATATATATCATATACACACATATCATATACATACACATATACATCATACACATACACATATACATATACATCATACATACATACATAGACACATATATCATACACATACACACATATATATATACATCATACATACATAGACACATATATATCATATATATACACACAAACATATACATATATATCATAAACATACATATACACACATAGACATATACATATACACATATATACATATACAAACACATATACATATATATCATACACACATACACACATATATATTTTTTCATATCCTTACAGGTGTAAAGTGGCCTCTCATTTCAGGATGCCATTCCCTAGCCATCTTTGTGTGTATTTTTTTGGCCATATGTCTATCTCCAGTGAGAAAACATCTCTTTGAATTCTTTCTCCACACTTTATTGTGTTGCATTTTAATTATAGAATTCATTATAAGCCAAGTGTGATGACTCACATTCATAATCCCAGCACTGGGAGACCGATGCTAGAGGATTGCCATGAGTTGCCAGCATAATCTGCATAGCAACAATGTAACTTGCCTGAGACAAACAAAAGAAGTCTGGACAGGAGTCCCTTATCTCCCTTGTGATCTGTAAGCATCTCCCACCCAGCGGCCGCTGGCTTCTCTCTGTGCTACCTTGTCTGATGATTGACCCCCCACATATCCAGACACTGATGTTTGAAAAATACAGAAATGCAGATGGAGGTGGGAAAGTTACTGTCTGGAGAACTTTCTTCCCAATGTTTAATAACTATGCATTTTTCCATTTTGTCTTCTTAGCACATTCTTTTATATTTTTATTTTTTATTTTATTTTATTTTATTTTTTCGGAGCTGGGGACCGAACCCAGGACTTTGCACTTGCTAGGCAAACGCTCTACCACTGAGCTAAATCCCCAACCCCTATTTTATTTTTTAAAAGACTTATTTATTTATTTATTATATATAAGTACACTGTGGCTGTCTTCAGACACACCAGAAGACGGCGTCACATCTTATTACAGATGGTTGTGAGCCACCATGGGGTTGCTGAGATTTGAACTCAGGACCTCTGGAAGAGCAGTCAGTGCTCTTAACCTCTGAGCAATCTCTCCAGCCCTATATTTTTATTTTTTTGATGGGTAAAATCTTCACAGATATAAACAAATTTTTCTACTGGGAGGTGGTGGCAGGCAGATCTCTGAGTTCGAAGCCAGCCTGGTTTACAGAGCGAGTTTCAGGGCAGCCAGAGCTACCCAGAGAAACTCTGTTTTGAAAAACTAGTATAGGGGTTGGGGATTTAGCTCAGTGGTAGAGCGCTTTGCCTAGGAAGCGCAAGGCCCCTGGGTTCGGGTCCCCAGCTCTCAAAAAAAAAAAAAAAAAAAAAGAAAGAAAAAAAGAAAAACTAGTATAAAATCTGCCTATATTGCACGTGTGTGTGTTTACAGACACCATGTGTGCAGGTCAGAGGCCAACTTATAAGAGTCAGTTCTCTCCTTCCACCATGTGTCTTCTGAGTGATCAACTTTGGCCGCAAGCACCTTTGTGGGTCGAGCTTTCTTACCAGCCTCTAGATTTTTTTTCTTTCTTTTTTGATAGGGAGGAAGGTGGGATGAGGGGGAGTGGTATTTCATCTTTCCGAGGCTGGCCTGAAACTTCTTGTGTATCTGAGGATGACCTTACATTTCTGATCCTCCTGCTTCCAACTGCCCAGCACTGAGATGACAGGTGTATGTTACAAGTCTGGGTTTATTCAGTGCTGGAGATCTAAGCTAAGGCATTTGCAAGACGGGCAAGAAGTCTGCCAACTGAGCTACATCCCGGTACCCTGTTTATTTTACCTCTTTGAGTATGTGAGTGCTTTGCCTGCATGTATGTCTGTATACCGAGTTCATGCCTAGTGCCCCTGAAGGTCAGAGGAGTACATCAGATTCCCTGGGACTAGAGTTCTAGACAGTTGTCAGCCATCATGTGAGTGCTGGGAATTGAACCCAGGTCCTCAGGAAGAACAGCCAATGTTCATAACCGCCATCTAGTCCACCAATCCCCATTTTGTTTTTGGAGGTTTTGTTATGTAGCCCAGGCTGGCCTCTAACTTGTGATCTTTCTGCTTCATCCTCTAAGCCGGAGTGACCATTGCTGCTGACAGCTTACAGGTACGTTTTTAAAAGTTAAATTTGTTCTTTGACGGCATCATCCATGTAGATAGTGCATTCTGGTAACTCTCACTTGACCTCTTTTATCCCCTTCCACTCTCATCTTCTCCCCTCTTCCCTATGTGCTCCTTTCTCACATTCTCGTTCCCTTTTGTGACCCATGGGCTTAAACCAGCACCATCTGTGTGACCTTGGGTTTGGAATTGGAACCTGGTGGGCTCAGCAGTGGCATACCAATGAGGACAATGGCTCTCTCATCTCCAATAGTTGAGTGGGCTGGGATATGGTCTGTGAGTCCTTCCCTGACCCCTGATTGACTCTTGACCTGTCCAGTTTTGTGCAGGCCCCAGGGCAGACAGCTGCGGCTGGGGCAAGTTCTTGATTGCAATGGCTGATCCGTTTCCAGAAGCTGGCAGTTCACAGCCCATCCCCCCACACTCCACTTCTTACACTGTGACAGAGTGTCCTCTCTCTTGATGTTCCCTGGGTCATAGGGGTTTGCTACAAATGCCCTGTCTAGGGCTATGCACTCAGCCATCATTCATCCTGAGTATCTTGATCAGCAGAGACTCTGCATGTTGGGTCCTGGAGGCAGAAGGATCAGGTACAGAATCTGAAAGGTCTGTCTTGTCTCCTTCTGTCTGGAGCCCCCAGCTATGGACAGCTACTGCTAACAACTTAAAAAACAAAGGAAACAAACAAGCCATCAAAAAACCAAACCAACAACAAAACCCCAAAAACATGTGGAGCTGGAGAGATAGTGTCTTAGTTACTTTTCTATTGCTGTGATGAGACACTATAACCAAGGCAACTTATGGAAGACAGAGTTTATTTGGGATTGCTGTATCAGAGGGTGAGCCTGTGACCACCATGGTGGGGAGAATGGCGGCAGGCAAGCAGGCATGGCACTGGAGCAGGAACTGAGAGCTTACATCTTGAGGTAACTGCTGGACAGGGTGAGCATACTGGGAATGGCTTGGGCTTTTGAAACCTCAGAGCCCTGGGCTGATACATCTCCATCAATCATGTCACCCCATCAACTCTGTATCAGTTATGCTAAGAGTTTGCCTTTAAGCAGTTCCTTCCTAGTCTTGGCTTTGCAAGGGGTTTCTTTGTAAGAATTGTTTTGGAAATACAATGTATCCACCAGTTGGGAGAAACGAGAGCAGGAGGTTCTTGAAGTCTTACCAAAAATGACATACTAGAAGACAGCAATGAACCAAAACAAAAAAGGTGGGGTGTGCATCGCTGAGCCCTGCACTTGGGAGGCAGAGGTGGGCAGATCCTTGTGAGTTCAAGGGCAACCTGGTCTACAGAGCAAGTTCTAGGACAGCCAGGCCACATGGAGAAACTCTGACTTGAAAAAGCAAACAAACAAACCCTAAAAGAACAAAATAAAACATACAAACAAAACAAAAGAACAATGACGCAGGCTGTGACTCATTGGTAGAGTAATGGCTTTAGCATGTGCAAAGCCTGAATTAATCCCCAGAAAATCGTAAAAACCATATGTGAACGTTGCAACTGTGATCCCAGTGCTTGGGAGGTGGAGGCAGAGGTAATCTTGGGGTACAGATGGGGATTAGCCTACGATGTAAGATACACCATCTCAAAAAATAAAACAGGTGCTAGGCAGGTTCTGGAGGTCTAAGGATGCTATGACCTTTGGTCCTATTGCCCTCTCCAGATGACAAGTGGCCCTGCCCTACCTTCTCCAGATGTGTGCCTTCTTAGCTCGCTTCCCTTCCTGGCTTCTGAACAGGAACCTAGAGCCAGTGCCTCTGGCTGATGGAGCAAAGTGAGCACTGGAGTTGGGAAAGCAGGAGGCTGGCGCCTGCCTTAGCCAGGTGTGTCCTCTTATGGAAGGACGCCCAAACACAGGAAGGTGATTTTGTTGACAACCAAACATGGCAGAACCCATATATGCTAATAAGTGTTTCAGAAGCGTGTGATTGTGATTCTTCTGGTCAGAGAAGCGTTACAGGAGTACGAGGTGCTGTGTGGCGACAGCTAAGCACGTCCAGCTTACCGTCAGGTAGCATCCCTTTCCCTCATCTGCCCGGTGATCTTACTTCTGGCTTCCGTTTCATCATGCCGCAGTGGGCCTGATAGATGGGCGGACGGCCACCTTAGACCTGACTTAGAGGCTCAACCCATAATGAAACATCTCCTGTAGACACTGGTGGTGACGCCCCAGGAGGGTCCTGACTGAGGGGTCAGGGAAGGGGATGGCCCTGCTAGCAGAGAGGATGCAACGAGAGTTGCTTTGCCGACTTAACTGTGGTTTCGGGTTGTGTGGTTTCAATCTGAATGTCAGGCTTGCTTTTCCAGGTGCGTCCTGAAGCTCATGTGATTGGATCAACATGAGTTCTGTTTATGATGGCAACAGCCACGACCTTTGGTGCCAAGAGGAAACTTTCCGGTTCTGACTCAGGCGGTCCCTCCGCTTTGGCCCGATACTGTTATTCACCCCAGCCCGGAGGCCTGGAGGGAGATGCAGTGCTCCAAGCTGCTCTACCAGATCTTGGGTCCAGCTGCCTCCTCCAGCTGCTTGGTGCTAGACAAATGGCATCTTGTCCAGTAGCCTTGATGGCACTGTGCCCAGGATTCCTCCCTCGGCCACCTTATTCACCTGAGATAATTATTTTGTGTATGAGCTTCCTTGTTTATGGTCTGTCTTTCCCTGACAGAATGGAAGAGCTACAGGGCTAACAGGGCTAGTCCTCCCTCACCCCTCTGTGTATACGTGTGTGTGTGTGTGTGTGTGTGTGTGTGTGTGTGTGTGTTTACTTGTGGAGACCAGAGGTCACATTGAGTATCTTCTATTTTAAAGATTTATTTATTTATATGAGTACACTGTCGCTGTCTTCAGATACACCAGAACAGGGCATCAGACCCCATTACAGATGATTGTGAGCCACTGTGTGGTTGCTGGGATTTGAACTCAGGACCTCTGGAAGAGCAGTCAGTGCTCTTAACCGCTGAGCCATCTCTCCAGCCCCCATGTTGAGTATCTTACCCAATCCCATTCTACCTTATCTTTTGAGACAAGGGTCTCACACTGTACCTGGAACTTACCAATTCTGCCAGTATGGCTGGCCAGCAAGCCACCGAGAGTCTCCTATCTTACCTGCCTTAGGATTACAAGCATAGGTGGCTATACCCAGTTTTTACATGGGCCCTGGGGATGTTAACTCACGTCCTCATGCTTGCACAGTAAGCATATCACTAACAGAGACATCTCCCCAACCTCTTTCTCTCTCTCTCCTTTCTCTGAGACAAGGTTTCCCTATGTGGCCCGGACTGGCTCAGAACTCAGCCCGTGGCCCTCCTGACTCAGCTTCAAAAGTGCTGGGTACTAGGTTTACGCCACCACACCTCGATTTGTGTCCATTTTCAAATCTCAGCTTCTAGAGCAGTGCCCTGCATGCAGCTGCCAACGGGTTCATGCTTGCTGCTAACTGCATGACTAGCATCCCCCTTTCTCTTTACAAAGTCCTTTTTAAGTTGAATTCTGTTCAGTGTACCCATCTGCCTTAAGACTGCTGTAGCTACCTATCCCCTTACAAGGTTCTGCAGACGCCTGAACCAATGTCTGGTTTACCAAGCAGCGTGTCTTGGCCACAGACACCTTTCATTCCAGCCCCGATGAGTCCCTTCCCAGAGTGTGACATGCTTGTTGTTCCTGCTTCATGGAACACTCTTGTCACCTCTTAACCCCACTCAACCCACATACTCTGTCCTTTGCCAGGCTCAGATTAAGGTCACCGCCTCCAGGAAGTCTTCCTTCCTCTTCCCAGCCTGCTTTGGCCCTGTTCTTTCCCCCTTTCCTTGACTGTTATCAATTTATTGCAATCATCTTTAAAAAAAAAAATCTTTGCAAATCCTGTTGTGTAGCTCTGGCCAGATGGACACTTACTACCCAACCCAGGCTGGCCTTGAACTCATGGTAATCTTCTTCTGCTAGCCTACTGCATTCTGGGATTAAAGCTGAGTGGCCATTGTGTCCAGATTAATCATTTCCCCCTTAGAGAATGTGGTCTTCGGGTAGTAAAATGCATCCTTTTGGGTATCGTCCCCATGAGTTTGGACAGGTCAGGGAGCGGGGCAGGAGAGACAGCTCCGAGGTTGAGAGTGTGTACAGCTCTTACAGATGACTGAAGCTGAGTTGTCAGTGCCCAGGTTAGGTGCTCAGAACTGTCTGCAACTCCCACTCCAGGGGCTCCTATGGCCTCCTCTGACCTTCCTGTGCATGTGTGGTACATATGGACACACTACACATAATTAAAAATCATAAAATCATAGGAAACAATTCCATCACTTCCCCGGAAGTATCTTACATTGTTTGGTTATCAGTCTTCTTCCTACCCTGCCTCCAGGCCATCACTGGCCTGTCTTCTGTCTCTATGGTTTTGCCTGTTCCAGAGTGTCATAGGAACAAGATTGTTGACCACTCTCAGTGGGCTTTGGCAATCAGTCTCCTTGCTGGGTGTAAATAATTGTTTGCCCTTCATTAGTTGAGAGACATGGGGGCTGACCCCGTGATTGCCAGCAATTATGCATGGAACTCCGGCAGACAGTACTGTTTGGATTATTTCATGTATATGTGTATGTGTATGTATATGTGTATGTGCATGTATATGTGTATATATACGTATATGTATATGATGTATACGTATATGACATACATATGTATTCTATATGTATATAATGTGTATGTATAGGTATAGGTATATGATGTGTATGTATATGACATACATGTATAGGTATATGATGTATATGTATATGTAATGACATATGTATATGTAATGATGTATATGTATATGATGTGTGTGTATGTATGTGTATGTGTATATGTATATGATGTGTATGTATATGACAAACATGTATAGGTATATGATGTATATGATGTATATATGTATATGTATATGTCATGTGTGTATATGTATATGTAATGATGTAATGTATATGTAATGACATATATGTATATGTAATGACATATATGTATATGTAATGACATATATGTATATGATATGTGTATATGTATATGTATGTGTATATGTATATGTATATGTATATGATGTATATGTATGTGTATATGTATATGATGTGTGTATATGTATGTGTATATGTATATTATGTGTATGTATGTGTATATGTACATGATGATGTATATGTATATGTATATGTATATGTATATGTATATCCATTACCTTTTGGTGGATCAAGACGCACTCAGAACTCAGGATCAGCTTATAACTCTCAAAGGCCTGCCCTCAGTGACCCACTTCCTCCAGCCAGGCCTCACCTTTTAAAGGTTCCACAGCCTCCCCCAAACAGTGCCACCAGCTAAGGACCAAGGATCAAAATAGGAGCATGTAGGCTCCTAAGTTGCTTTTGTCAAGATATAATATCACAGCCACAGGAAAAGAAAAATAAGACATTGGGTTTATACAGTGCTGGGGACTGAACCCAGGGCTTCTTGTATGCTAGGCAAGCACTCTACCAACTGAACCACACTCCCGGCCCCTCTCTTTGATTCTTAGGCACCATTGTATGTGCGTATGTGTGTATGTGTGTATGTGTATATACTGGTATGCATGTGTCATGGTTCATGTGTGTAGGTCAAAGGACAACTTGTGGGTGTTGTTTTTTCCTATCATGTGGATCCCAGGAAGTGAATTTAGGTCAGGATTAGAGGCAAATATTTTATCTGCAAGTTGCCTTATTTTATTATTTTTTAAAGACTTATGTATTTATTTCTATTTCTATGAGTTCACCACACCAGAAGAGGGCATTGGATTCCATTACAGATGGTTGTGAACTGCCATCTGCTTTCTGGGAATTGAACTCATGACCTCTAGAAGAGCAGTCAGTGCTCTTAAGTGCTAAGCCACTTCTCCAACTTCTTCTTTTTGATATTTTTTTAAAGAAATATTTACTTTATGTATGTGAGTACACTGTAGCTGTCTTCAGACACCAGAAGAGGACATCAGATCCCATTACAGATGGTTGTGAGGCACCCTCTGGTTGCTGGGAATTGAACTCAGGACCTCTGGAAGAACAGTCAGTGCTCTTAACCACTGAGCCATCTCTCCAGCCCCTTCCTTTTTGATTTTTTAAAGAAAGGTTCTCACACCTTTAATCCCAGCACTTGGGAGACAGAGACAGGGAGAGCTGCTTACTTTTGAGGCCAGCCTGGTCAACAAGGAGAGTTCCAGAACAGCCAGAGCTACAGAGCGAGACCTTGTTTCTAACAAAACAAAATGAGGCAAGTGAACAAGCATGAAGGATCTTTGTGTATACCCCAGATGGACTTTGAACTCGTCATTCTCCTGTCTCAGCTCTGGAGTGCTACGGTTACTGGCACGTGTAAGCATGGCTGGCTAAATAGTTTTCCTTAATGGCAAACCATTGACCTTGACTTCACAGGCAGCAGCTTGCATCGTGGCCCAGCAGGCCAGCGTACTGATTGCACCTACCCTCCTGTGAGGATTGCAATGCTGTCCATCCCTAGAATCCTGTAGGAGCAGGAATAGTTCCTGGGATCCGCCCAGCCCAGGACCTGCTCACCTGACTCATCCCCAACACAGCAGCCAATGGGAAAAAATAAGGCCTACAAAAGACAAGAATTCGTGTCTGGAGGAAACTCCAATCCCCAAACTCCATAAGGCAGTCCTGGGCTACAGGGGGATTGTGGGTGGTTAGACAAAAGCCAGTCAGCCTCGGGAACTTGTGAAGCCTGGTCCCCTCTACAAAATGGAGCCTTCTGCATATCACTGGCAGAAAGGACCACAGGCTATCCGTAGTGCCTATTAGCATACCAAACCGGAACTTGTGAAGCCTGGTCCCCTCTACGAAATGGAGCCTTCTGCTTGCTTATCACTGGCAGAAAGGACCACAGGCTATCCGTAGTGCCTATTAGCATACCAAAGCCTGTGCTGGCCTCCGGGCTCCCTAAGTAAAGCACCTGCTGCACTTTTCAGAGTTCATGCTGGCATCCATGTTCTCACCTTAAACATCCTCTAGTTCACAGTCCCGCCTCCCACCAGCTACTCTTTCTCTTTATAACCCTGCTATATTTGATATACTTTCTCTCTGGGTCCGTCTTCATTAGGTTTCACTGCTGTGAATAGACACCACGACCAAGGCAGCTCTGATAAGGGCAACATTTAATTGGGGCTGGCTTACAGGTTCAGAGGGTCAGTCCATTATCATCAAGGCAGGAGCATGGCAGCATCCAGGCAGGCATGGTGAAGGAGGAGCTAAGTTCTACGTCTTCATCTGAAGGCTGCTAAGAGAAGACTGGCTCCCATGTGGTTGGAAGGAGGGTCTCATTGCCCACCTTACCACTGTGACACACTTCCTCCATCAAGGCCACACCCACTCTAACAAGTCCACACCTCCTAATAGTGACACTCCCTAGGCCAACCAT
This sequence comes from Rattus rattus, assembly GCF_011064425.1. Taxonomy (NCBI): domain Eukaryota; kingdom Metazoa; phylum Chordata; class Mammalia; order Rodentia; family Muridae; genus Rattus; species Rattus rattus. The sequence goes on from NC_046170.1 coordinate 37,144,146, forward strand.
ATTCAAACTTCTACTATGTGTGTCTCCTCCTTTCTGACTCCCACTTCCTCTTACTTTTCCTCTATGCACCCCCATTCGGTTCCCCTATGTCTTTGTGTACACACAAACACACAAACACAAACACACACACACACACACGCACACTCACACACACGCACGCACTCATACACACACGCACTCATACACACACTCATACACATATACTCACACGCACACACTCACACACATACACTCACACACAGTCACACTCATACACTAACACATACACACTCACACACACACACACACACACTCGTTCTGCTTCTCTCAGGTCATGTTTTCTTTCTCTACTCTGGACTCTTCTTTGGCCTCTCTCTCTCTCTCTCTCTCTCTCTCTCTCTCTCTCTCCCCCCCCCTCTCCCTTATTCCCTCTCTCCCTCTTTCTCATATCTACAATAAAAACCTTTGCTTCAACCATACCATGGAGCGGTCATGCTGTCAGTTTATGCAGGGCCTTACAGATGTGAGGACTAGAACTTGGGTTTGAAACCTAATTCAGGGCTCCCTGTTGCGTTTCCCTCTAACCTGCTCTGAGCTCACCGATCGGCTGTGGTGATAGCTGCTGTACCCCTAGAGCCCTGCCTGTGCTGTTTGAATGGCTGTGTCTCAGCAGGATCCCTGGCTTGAGAAACTGGAGGTTTGCAAGGAGAGACACAAAGCCAGGGGTCCTCCCCACACCGGCTCAGTTGCAGTGTCAAGAGAGCTGGACCGCCCTGTTGTAGCAGCCGCCAGGTTGGCAAACCAGTTCTGGGTGGCACTTCCTCTTCCAGAGGTCCAACGCTAAGCAACTGGGCCTCAGCCTGTCCCCAGGGGCTATGTACTTTGAACAATGCCAGGAAAGGAAACCAGACTCAAAGGCACTTGGGGTTTTTCTTGTTGCTCTTGGTGGCGGGGATGGGGGTTAAGATTGCAGGAGCAAGGTAAGCTTGTCATTTTGTCTGCTGTGAGGGAAAGGATGCCCGGGTTTGACAGACCCTTCCCATCTCCGATTAGCAACCATGGCTCACTGGTGTGTTTGTGCTGGGTCAAGCACATCGCCCTTTGAATCTGTTAAACTCATAGCTCTTGTGTGACCTACCTGTCATATGATTTCTCAGCTAAAAAAATATGCAACGTTCCAGGGTTCTCAACCTCTGGGTCCCAACCCCCTTGGTGACCCTCCATCTCTAAAAAATATTAACACCACGATTCGTGGCAATAGGGGAATTACAGTTATGAAGTAGCAACAAAAATGATTTTACGGTTTAAGGGATCAACACAACACGAGGAACTGTATTAAAGGGTCGAAGCATTAGGATGGTTGGGGACCACTGCTCTACAGCGAAGAGAGAGGTGTGGCTCGCTTAGGTGTGACTTACCTTGCTCCCCCAAACCCTTGTCTTTAGTGAGTTTGAGTCTTTTTTACATTCATTTTTTTTCATTTATTGATTTATTTATTTATTTAGTCATTTATTTATTTCATAAGGCAGTCTGGGAGTGCCCCAGAGCAGCTGTGGAGGTCAGAGGACAGCTACATCGAGGTCAGCTCTCTCCTTACACCCCGCGGGTTCCTGGAACACAGCACCAGTGGGCAGGTTCGGTGGCAAGCGCCTTTTCCCTCTGAGCCATCTCGCCCTGCCTGAATGGAAGACGGGTACCTGTGACCAAGGCTGGAAATGACCGTCCGAGAGCTTCTGTCCCATCTCTAAGGGAAGAGGAGGATGTGAGTGAAGTCCAGGTGCTGCAGCCCAGCTTCTCTTTGATGTTCACGATGCCCTGCTCAGCCACTGTGGTGAGGCTGTAGCCACACATGCTCAAGATCCTCGTGAGGTTGTCTGTCAGGTAGCGGCCAGACACGTCCAAGCGTGGAGTGAGAGGTGGGGAGAACAAGATGTATGCATGGTGCGTGCATGTGTTCATACCAAACAAAAAAACAAAACAAAAAAAACCCCCAAAACCACGTGTGGTAGCTCACAACTGTAATTCCAACACCCAGGAGGCAGAGGCAGGAGGATCTTTGTGAGTTGGAGGCCAGCCTGGGCTATGCAGTGAGTTTCAGGTTGGCCAGTGCTACACAGTGAGACCTCGTCTCGAACAAACACAAATACAATTCCACAAAGATAATATAAGTCGAAGTTCTTTAAAAAAAAAAAAAAACCCAAAACACCAAAGTGTCCTAGAGTCATTATTTCTAAGAGGCCCATGATTCAGGTGTTTGATGTCATCATGATCTCTTTCACGAGCAGTTAAGTGTGAGCTGGGCATGGTGGCTCACGCTGTTAGCCTCAGCACTAGGGAGGCAGAAGCAGGCAGATTTCTGTGAGTTCAAGGCCAGCCTGGGCTACATCTTAAGCTGCAAGTTAGCCAAAACTACATAAGGAGACCCCGTGTTGGAAGGAATGCATATTCACAGGGTGGTGGTTGATGACTAGAACAAAGCCAGTGGGGACCCAGACCTGTTCAACATTCATGTAGGTCAAGAGCTGCTGTCACCAAGCCACTCAGAGTGAAACCAAGGCCCTGTAAGGGACAGCTGTAAGGTGGCTCTCAGTCTGAGGCTGGTAGAATTCTTGCTTACCATGCAGGACACCTAGCTGGGTTCCATCCCCGCACAATGTAAACAGGGAGCAGTGGTAAACACCTGTAATCCCAGGCCTAGTGGGTTAGAGGCAGGAGGATCAGAAGGTTGTCCCTGTTAGAGGTTTGAGGTAGCCTGGGCTACATAAAGTCTTTGTTGTTGTTACTGTTGTTTGCTTAATTATTTGTTTTTCATTCTAAACAGGATTTCTCTGTGTGGCTCTGGCTGCCTTGGAAGCCCCTCTGTAGACCAGGCTGGCCTTGAACTCAAAAGATTCACCTGCCGCTGCCTCCTGAGTGCTGGGATTAAAGGTGTGCACCAGTACACCCAGCAGAAGTCAAGTCTTTTTTTAAAAAAATGTTTATTTATTTATTTATTATTGTATGTGAGTACACTGTAGCTGTCAGACACCAGAAGAGGGCATCGGACCCCATTACAGATGGTTGTGAGCCACCATGTGGTTGCTGGGATTTGAACTCAGGACCTCTGGAAGAGCAGTCAGTGCTCTTAACCGCTGAGCCATCTCTCTAGCCCAAGTGTCTGTCTGTCTGTCTATCTGTCTGTCTCTCTCTCTCTTTCTTTGGACAGGGTTTTTCTGTGTGGCTTTGCCTGCCCTGGAACTGTCCTAGTACTGGCCTTAGATTCACAGAGATCTGCCTACCTTGACCTCCTGAATGCTGGAATTACCAGCCAGAAATCAAATCCTAAAGGTGTGTGTGTGTGTGTGTGTGTGTGTGTGTGTGTGTGTGTGTGTGTGTGTGTGCGCGCGCGCGCACTGGGGGGAGGGGGATGAAGAATGGAGAGATAGATTAGCAGTTAAGAACTATATTACTGGGGTTGGGGATTTAGCTCAGTGGTAGAGCATTTGCCTAGCAAGTGCAAGGCCTTGGGTTCGGTCCCCAGCTCCAAAAACTATATTACTCCCACAGAGAATGTGAGTTCAGTTCCCAGCAACTCACATAATCACAACAGCTCCAGGGCCACCCATGTCCTCCCTGGCCACCTTTATTCACAGCAATGAATTCACACATGAACGCACACATATACACATACTTTAAAAATAATACTAAAAATTTATTTTTGGACATAGGTGTCACCATATAGCCCTGGATAGCTCTGAACTAACTCGTAGATATCATTCTGCCTCCCAAGTGTTGAGACTAAAGCAAAAAGTACATTTTTTTTTCCGTCAGAAAAAAAGCAACTAGTTTTAAAGAACACATTCTTCTAATTTAAAAGTTACTCTTTGAAACAAACTTTTGGAGGCTGGAGAGATGGCTCAGCAGTTAAAAGCGCTGACTGCTCTTTCAGAAGTCCTGAGTTCCTAGCACCCACATAGTGGTTCACAACCATCTGTCATGGGATTGGATGCTCTCTTCTGGTGTGTCTGAGGACAGCAACGGTTTACGCACACGCATTAAGTAAATAAACAAATCTTAAAAAAAAAACTTTTGGGCAAGTCACTGTTTTGCAGAGAGGGAAACTGAGGCTGGAGCATTTAAGGTAGGAAGAAATGTACTACTAAATTCAGCTCTGTCAACCCCGAGTTGAAGACAGTCAATGCTTGCTTGGTATCTGTATGCAGTAGGCGCCCATAAACTCTGACATTCTTGGGAAATTTCTGTTCACCTGACTAAGCGATCGAAGCCAGGCAGGTAGTACTGGGGCTGCCTCGGTTTCCTCCTAGTTGGGCAAGGCATGACTCGGGGCTTGCGCTTTTGGGATGCTCTGACAGATCGGGACCCGCCTCGGGACAGGGCGGCGCGATGAGGGGGGCGGCCCCCGAGGAGTCACGTGGCGCGGCCGCCTCCAAAGCAGAAGTAAGAGCGCGGCTGAGCAAGACGTGCCCTGCCGGACTGCCTGGGACCCAGGCGGTTGCTGCACGAGGGACCCCTGAGTCCCCCCCACCCGTGGCTGGCAGGCCCAGGGATTGTGCGGGTGGCTGTGCTCCGGTGGTACGGCCAGGTGAGTGACCCAGAGGGATGGAGCCCCCCGGGAACCTGCCGGTGTGCGGGGAGCCTAGAGTTGGCACCGCGTCGGGCGGGGACTGCGATGGAGCACAGCGGGTGCGGGCAGGGCTGGGGTGCGCGATCCCGACAGGTGGCCGGGTGTGCCCTGGGGGACCCTGCTTAGGGACAGCCAGGCCCGGCCCAGTCGCTGGCCACTTCCTCCCCCGGGGCTGGCGCCACCTCTCCAGGGTGTGCAGTGGCCAACTAGGGTTTGAATGAGAGACGCGGCTCCGGGTGCTGGGGTGGCCGGAGCGTCCGCCTTCAACTCTCGCCACTGTGGGTCCTGCGCGAGGGGCGCGTCCCTGCTTGTGGGACAACCTTAACCCCTTGATTTTGAACTTGGGACAGGACTTCCCAGTAGTACACAGGTGGCTCCAGGGTGGGGCTGAGCAGCTCTTTCTCCACACGCGATTCTGGGACCCGCCCCTCCCGCAATTCGACTCAGAAATGGGTTTTTCTGTTCAGTTTGGAAGTCTCGAAGGGGTCATTTGCCCCGCGAGGAGCCAGAATTCGAAAGGAAAGTGGGCTGTATACTGACCTAGGAGGTTGATGCCTGGAGAGTCAGGGGCAGGCCCTTTCGGTACCCAGATCTCGAACTATTGAGAGGCTGGCCCGGCTAGGGGACGACACGCCCTGGAAACAGGTGGCCTCCTCTCTGAGACCTAAATATGAATTTCAGTTCCATTTCTGTGACACAGCACACAGCGAGGAGCCCCTCTGAGTTCGGGTTTCTCTCTTGGGCCCCTGTACTAACTAGCCCAGAGCCTGTTTTCCGGGGCATGAAAGACACCCCCCCCCCCCCGCAGTTCCTGACCCCGGTGGCAAAGGCCCTTCCTGGTGGGCACAGGTCATGGCCTCGGCTTTTGCTTCTGCGGGACTCTTACAGGATGTTGGGGTCGGGACTAACCTAACCCTAGGCTGTTACCCATTTTGCACGGTTGTGAACTGCAGTGTAGCAGCCCCTGGGGATTTTGGTTGTGGATTTTATCGATGCTTAAAATTACTGGGTGCTGTGGCCTCCCAGGCAAGGCGGGGATGTGCCCCAGTGGGGACCCCTTTGCACCTCCTGGGCGGAGTTGGTAGGAAGTTACTGGTGGGAAAACTTCTGTAAATATTTAATTTAAAAAATAGGCAACCCTCTCCCTGCCCTACTCCTCCCCTCCCACAAAAGGCTTTTCTGTTTCAGCTAACATAAAATGCATCCATCCAAGGTGTCTTTGCCTATCCTCTCTCAGTGACCCCTCTGGATTTACAAGCAACACTTTCCAATACTTATAATTTTTTTTATATATTGCAATAACACTTATACTTATAACTCATTGATTTGTGGGTTTCTTTTTATCAAAATAGCTCACCCATCTCCCAAGATCAAATTGTTTATAATAATTTATAAATTCACCCGTTTCTCTAGCTCCTGCACATTTTAAGTTTTTTTTTTTTTTTTTTTTTTCGGGGCTGGGGACCGAACCCATTAAGTTTTTTTTTTTTTTTTTTATTATTTTTGAGGCAGTCTCATGTATTCAGGTTGGCTTTGAACTTTTGATCTTCCTGTGTGTGTCCACCTCCCAAGTGCTGGGACGACTGTGTGTACCAGTACTCTTGGCCTGTAGGGGATAACCCCCCCAACCCCACTTCCCAGAGAGGAGGAGCCCCAGTGTTTCTGGTTTTATGGTCCTGTGAGCATCTTTCCGGATGTCTCGCTTTGCACATGAGTGCTTGCTGGATCAACTTTGTATTTTAGAGATGCTTACAAGTACCCTTAAAAGAAAAAAGTCAACCCTGTTTTCACTTCCTGTGTACAGGTGTGCACTGCTTGGTTCTTCGATCGGACCTCCCCATGCTTTAGGCTGGGTGTCCAATGAACCCCAGTATCCCCTGGTGCAGTGGGAAGGTTCAGCTGGGCCAAAGTCTAGTGGATTCTTTCGTGGGTTTTTGGCTGAAATCCAGCACTGACCCACATGTGCCGAGAGTGTTCAAGAGACGGACAGTCCTGTTTCCTGTTTTGGGGTTCGCTGTGTGTGAGAAGTTGGTTTCCAAGTGTGAAGGACATAGAAACGTGAAAAAGGGAGTTTCTCCTCACCCTCACTGCCAGCCATGTTTGTGCTGACTTCGTAGTTGATCAGGTTGCCCATAGAAGGGGTTTGGGGGCGGTGGGAGTCCAGGCTAACTCGTTAGTTTGGAAAGAACAAAACAGGAACAAAGAGGAAGTTATCCTGATAGCTAGGGCCCTGCTCTGGGAATGCAGTCAGCTGGAGACCTTCTTGTCTTGGGCGTTGAAGCTTGGAACTCGACCTGAGCAGCCGCCGTCTGGTGTCCCGACCAGAATCTGTTTTCAGTGTGGTGGTGCTTCAGGGCTTGGGATCTTACTGGGGGAAACCTTTCCTGGGCACCTGGCAGTGGGGAACAGTGGGGATGCCTGGATGGGGCATTCTGTTAAGGGCAGAACTGTGGGACGGGCACCCGGGTCTTCCACTGTGTAAGCTTCGAGACCTTGGACAAGCCAGTCTCCCTATCCACTCTTCAGAGAGCCAATCAGTTTTGTTGGCGTGCGGCCAAATACTGCCAGAATTCTGAATTACAAAAAGCAGGCACTGAAGGATCAGACTCATATGACTGTCCGTCTGCATGTGTGACCTTGGTCATGTAATTTCCTCCTCTCTGGATGGATTTTGATTTTTAAAACTGAAGGCTTTCTTCCCTCTTTCCCCAGTGCTGGGAATTGAACTCAGGATTTGACTCTTGATGGGGGGGGGGGCAAGAGGCTGAGGCAACCCTCTTGCCTCAGCCCCTCAAGTGCCAGGATTATAGCTGCGTGCCCCGTTGTGTGTTTTATCAGCAGGGGTCTAGTATAACGTGGATGACCTTGGACTTCTGTTTCTCTTGCTCCCATCTCCCTTGTGTTGGGTGTATAGACTTTGGACCCCAAACTCTCTTTCTGTGGCGCCAAGAATCAAACCCAGGGTTTCATACATGCTAGGCAAGCTCTCTATCTATCCACATCCCCGGCCACCTCATCGTTTTTTACAAGATGGAATTCAGAAGCCTTCCTTCCTCAGATGTTTTCACTGAGCCCTTTAGGCCTCAGGGGATGGGGGAGGGCAGGAGGAAGGGGTGGGGGGAGAGGGCAGCATTACACCGGACTCTGCACTGCTGTCTCCTCACCTGCTTCCCAAGCAGGGAACAGGTGTGGAGAATGTCTCCCATAGCCAGCACTCCCACAGAGGCACCTCTCTGCCATGGTGACTTAGCTGAAGGAAGGAGCAAAGGGCAAGGTCTGAGCCTCTCCCTGCTCACTGACATTTGCATCCTAGGTCCCAGTCGGATCAGCGCGTTGATACTCAGAGCCCCGCCCACCTGGCTGATGGACAGATGAGCCTTGGGTTAGCATCCATTAGTCCGCTCTTAGATCCTGAAATAGAACCGTCCACATGCCAGGGTAAATTGTACCCATTTTGCAAGTGACAAGGTTGAGGTTCAGAGCGATTAACCTGGAGATTCAGCAGGTTGGAGGCTGGATGGTCCTAGTCCAGGGCCTGCCTCTCATTTCCTGATCTCTGGCTTGGGATAGCTCTCTGGTGCTGCCTGGTAATCTTGGTAAACATAATGACAACTGTGGGACCTGGCAGGAGGAGCTGAGGTCACACAGTTCCCCTGAGCACCCTCTTAGTTCATTAAAAAAAATACTTACTTCTTAGTATTTATTATATATTGTTATATATACAGTACAAATATGTATTGTTGTATATGCAATATAATTAATTTTATTATTTATTTATGTACATTGATTTTTTTTGCTTTTGCCTATGTCTGTGTGAGTTTGCCAGATTCCCCCAGAACTGGAGTTAAACAGTACAGTTGTGAGCTGCTATGTGGGTGCTGGGAATTGAACCTGGGTCCTCTAGAAGAGCAGCCCGGTGCTTTTAACTGCTAAGCTATCTCTCCAGTCCCTTAGTTGATTTTTTTTTCAAAAAAATATTTTAAAAAAATGTATATGAGTATTTTCCTGCATGTGTGTGCATGTGTCCTGTGTGTGTCTGGTGCCTATGGAGGTCAGAAGAGGGTGTCAGACCCCCTGGAGCTGGAGTATGGTGGTTGCTTGTAAGCTGCCTGACGTGGAGGTGGGAACTAAATCCTGATTCCCCTTCAAGAGCAACAAGTGCTCTTAACTGCTGAGCCATCTCTCCACTCAATTCTTTCTTTATTATTTTTTTCTGAGATACTATCTTGTGTAGCCCAGGGTAGCCCATAACTTAATATGTAGCTGAGGTTGACCCTGAGTTGATATTCTTGCAACCTGCTTTCTTCACTGCAGCTGGGGCCTGGGACGATAGGTTATCTCGTTTAGGCTTAACAAAATCTTTATGAAGTAGGTAATGTTACCTACCTTCCTTTGCATGGCTGGAAATGAGGTCTAAAGGGTGTGGTGTCTCTGGTACAGGTGCACCTAGCTTCGCATCCGGCAGGCTCAGGGGGCTATAGATAGGGCTTTGAGCTGAGGAGTGATGAGATTGGGTTTGCGTTCTAAAATGCTGCCGGCCACCGGGCTGGGATTCTCAGGGCCTCAGGGTAAGAAGCAGGGCCCGGTAGAGCGCTCCTCGGAGAAGCCAGGGAGACGGAAGGATGTTCGGATTCTGAATTTGCCGATTGTTTTGGGGATATGAGAAAGTCCAGACAATGACTGGGACACTTACTTAAGTACTGACTGCCTGCAGGAGTGCGCTGTGCCTGAGGGAGACCCTCTGCATTGCTGAAGACGGGAGGCTAGGGGTTCCCCTTTGAGTTTAGCAAGGGCCAGAAGTTTCTCCTTGAGGAGGGATGGAACGGAAGCAGAGGTGTGGAGAAACCACTGTCAGCAGGATTTGTTGGGGGATCCTAGGTCTCTAACTTTTTGGTCTCATTGTTATGCAGAGGAACCAGTCGCTCTCATTTTAATGGATGGTTGGGTTCCAACAGGTTAGGTGCGGGCTAGAGAGGGTCCTGAGCCTCAGGGTACCGGACTGCTTTGGTTATTCAAATTTGGACAAGACGAGAGGGTGGAGATTTGGTTATTCAAAGTCTGTCTAACGGTGGGGGGTCAAGGAGGCCAACAGCCCCCCTCCCCTTCTCCACCCAGACTTTATTTAAACCTGCGCCTTCCACCTGCGCTCTCTAAGTGACCAAGGGCTTTCAGCGCTAGGACCTTCACCTACGACTCAGGCATGAGACTGGGTCTCGGCTCCTGATACTGACGCCCCATTCACTCAGCCGCCTCGGTTAACTAAAGCCAGTCCACTCTTTTATCCCACCTGCCCCTGCAGCCTCCGGATTTCTCCTGCTTCTTCCCTCTCCCTGGAGCGGCTGACAATGACCACCATGGTCAACGTGGACACCCTTCCAGAATATGAGAAGAGTCAGATCAAGAGAGCCCTGGAGCTAGGGACGGTGATGACCGTGTTCAGTGCCCGCAAATCCACCCCAGAGCGGAGGACAGTACAGATGATCATGGAGACCCGGCAGGTGGCTTGGAGCAAGACAGCGGACAAGATTGAAGGCTTCTGTAAGTACTTGCTGGGCAGGGCAGAGGAGGTCCATCTGCCCTGCGCACCAGAATAGCACATGTTCATCCCCAGGCTTTATTTACATATTACCTCTGTCAGGATGAATGTTGATTTAGTTCACTTTTTTAAAAACGATTTATTTATTTTATGTATATGAGTACAATGTAACTGTCTTCAGACGCATCAGAAGAGGGCATCATATCCCATTACAGATGGTTGTGAGCCACCGTGTGGTTGCTAGGAATTGAACTCAGGACCTCTGGAAGAGCAGCCAGTGCTCTTAACCACTGAGCCATCTCTCCGGGCCCGTTTGGTTCCACTTTGTATGGGTGGGGGTGGGGTAAGGTTGAGAGCAGGTGGGGGAAGTTGATCCAGGGAAGTTCTTGTGAAACGGCAGCAACCCCAGTTGGTCAACTTGGCCCTGATATTGAAACAGCAGCAGGGGTCATCTGGTCCTCAAGGTAGCAGAGCTGTCAGGCTTCTGAAGGGCTCACTGGCTGTGGAGCCTGGGGAGGCTGGAAGCTTGGTAGCCACAAGTCTAAAGATTTATTTATTTTGTTGCAAACGGCAGCAGCAAGGAGCTCTTCCCTTGATGCCTGAAGGTACAGGGAAGAAAAAAAAAATCATTGTTTGCAGCCTTCAGATGGAATTCGGGTCCTCGTGGTGGGTGGTGGCTGTGCCTTCTCTTGTCACCTTAGACAGGGCTGTTGGCTCAGTTCTGGGACTTTCTGAGGAGATTGTAGCAAATAGAGTTTTTAGTTGCAGATGCCTGCTTTAATTTTGTTTCTTATTTAATTAGTGTGTTTGTTTAAAATCTATCTATCTATCTATCTATCTATCTATCTATCTATCTATCTATCTATCTATCTGTTCATTTTTGGTGTGCACGTCTGGGTGCATGCATGCTCACAGCATTTGTATGAGGGTAAGGGGACCACTTGTGGAAGTTGGCTCTCTCCTAAATGTGGCTTCTGGGGACAGAACTCAGGTTATCTGGTTTGGCAGCAAGCGCCTTCACCCACTGAGGGATCTTTGCCCTTCCTCTTTGTTTTAGAAGGGTCTCATGTAGCTCAGGCTAGCCTGAAACTTGGAACATAGCTGAGGATGACTTTCAACTTACTATCTTCCTGCTTTTAGCTTTCAGAGCTGGGATGAGAGTTGTGTACCAGAACAGTATGTATGTATGTATGTATGTATGTATGTATGTATGTATGTATGTATGTATGTATGTATTTTCATGCTGTGCCAGGAACGGAACCCAGAACTTGTGCATGATGAACAAGCACTCTGCCAAAGGAGCTAGGTCCCCAGGTCCCTGTTGAAGAGTTCACGTGATTTTTCTTCATGGTCACTTCTTTCTTTGTGTGTTCACGTGTTTTGGCATGTGTGTACAAGTCAGAGGACAACTTATAGGAGTTGATCCTTTCCTCTTACCATGTGGGTCCTGGGAATCAAACCTAAGTCATCTGGCTTGGTGGCAAGTGCCTTCACCCACGGAGCCATCTTGGCAGCCCCCTGAATAGCTTTTCATTGAAAAATTATAATGAAAAACTTTTGGGATAGCAGGGCTAGGAGCTGAGGCAGGAGGATTGGGGGTTCAACGGCTACCTAGTGAGACCTTGCCTTAAAAATGAAGTACTGTTAGAAGCTGGGGAACTAACTAACAAGGGCCTTTCACCTCTGACGTTTCACCCATATCCTACGGAAGCTCTGACCTAACTTGTTCTCTATATAAACACCATGACCAAAATAGCAAATAGGGGAGGAAAAGATTTATTTCAGTTTACAGGTCACAGCCCAGCTTTGAAGAAAGCCAGGGCAGGAACTCAAAGCAGAAATGAAGAGACACCAGGCTAGAATGCTGCTTACTGATTCGCCTTGCTCTCTCTGGCTTGTTCAGCTAGTCCAGATGAGCCTGCCTAGGGATGACACCGCCCATGGTGGGCTGGGCCCTCCTACATCCATTAGCAATCAAGAAAATGTCGCACAGACAGGGCCACTGGACAATCGGATAGAGGCAATTACCTCCCAGGTGACTCTGGGTTGAAGAAGTTTTACAGCTAAGGATGACAGACTCCTTAGTAGTTTATTTAGTCTTCTGGTAATATTCTATGTCTATGTGATAGGTGTGTTTTAAATATTTTTGTATAAGTTCTGCTCCTTGGTTTCTTTTCACCTGATCTGCCTCTTGCTTTCATGGGCCTGGCCGCATGTAACAGTTTAACCCAGAGTGGGACATGTGCTGTTCCCAGGCATTTGTCACTAGCTGCAGCAATGGGTTTTCACAGTCTTCTTAAAAAGGAGGTAATGGTTTTATTGAAACAAGATTGACTTAGCATCCAATTTACGGTTTAGTAACTCAAACCAGTAATCCCAGCCTCTGGAGGCTGAGGCAGGAGGATTAGAGGATTATGGGTTGAAAAGAATCCTGAGCCAGGTTTAGCAGCACACATCTTTAATTCCAGCACTCAGGAGGCAGAGGCAGGTGGATCTCTGTGAGTTCGAGGCTAGCCTTTCTATATAGAGAATTCCAGGACAGCAGGGTTATGTAGAAAGACCCTAAAGAGAGGGAGAGAAGGAGGGAGGGAGGGAAGGAGGGAGGGAAGGAAAGAGAGAGAGAGAGAGAGAGAGAGAGAGAGAGAGAGAGAGAGAGAGAGGCCGAGTTATATAAAAGTCAGGCATGGTGGCAGACACCTGTAGTCTCAGAGCTGGGGAGGGATACAGGAAGGTCCTTAGAGCTTGCTGGTCAGCCAGTCTAATGCCAATCGGTGAGGTGCAGGTTCAGTGAGGAACCATGACTCAGAATATAATGTAGAGAGCAGTGAGGAGACACCAGCACCAGCCATGGCCATCCACTTACAAGTGCAAAGGGGCAACATGGTGGTTAGCATATTTAAACATGTGTTAGCTCACCATGGTGAGTTCTGGGACATTTTCAATGAGTGGCCCTGTCCCACTGACCCCCTTCCTCTGTCTCTCTATCCACACCCCCACCCCCAGCCCTGAACCTATTTTTTGTTTTCACAAATGCCGTTTGTAGAATGTTGTGTTGTGGCCATTTCATGGACAGGGAATCCCACTTGTTCATGGCCTTTGTACGTTTCCCTCTGCTTCGTGTCTTAAGATTTTTCCACATTTTAGTGTGAAACAGAATCTGGTTCCTTTAGATATCCAGGTAGTATTGTACAGCAGGGCTTATTAGACATAAAATTAGACTGTTCGTCTGCTGATTTTAGGTCACTGGTCTGTTTTCAGTCTCTCATCTATTTGAGGAGCGTGGCTCTGAGCATTTGTCTACAGGATTTTTTACTTTTAAAGATTTATTTTGTTTATTTAAAAATGCTAAATTTGGGGTTTGGGATTTAGCTCAGTGGTAGAGCGCTTGCCCTAGCAAGCTCAAGGCCCTAGGTTCGGGTCCCCAGCTCCAAAAAAAAAAAAAAAAAATGCTAAATTTATCCGTGTATGTGTGTGTGTACCTGCATGAGTTTATGCACATGTGTGTCCAGGTGCCCATGGGCACCTCGAGGGTCACCTGATGTGGGTGCTAGGAATTGAACCTAGATCTTCTATAAGAGCAGTGAGTGCTTTTAACCACAGAGAGAGCCTTTTCTCCATTCCTGGTGTAGAGGTTTTGATGTAGGTCCCCCCACCCTCTGTGAAATTCAGGGGTCATATGCTTGTGTGGGGGGATTCAGTCCTTGCTTTGTTTCTGCATGCAAGCTGTGAGTGCCTGAGGTCAGGGTACAGTGTGTTTTCACCTTACAGGGGGTCGGGGGTTGGTGTCACTTGGCAAAAGAAGCAACTTTACTTTGCACTTGAGCCACAAAGTCTGTCCCCACACCTTCACCCGCACAGCCATAGGCTTCTGTACTTGTCCATTCAGTGGTCGATTTGAGTGACTCTGCATAGCTCGTAATAAAATATTTTAGGAAACAATTCATTTTTACAATATCTCTCTCTTTCTGTCTCTCTCTCTCTCTTTGTGTGTGTGTGTGTATAAGTGTGTGTCTGTGTGTATGAGTGTGTGTGTCTGTGTGTGTGTATGAGTGTGTGTCTGTGTGTGTGAGTGTGTGAATGTCTGTGTGTGTGAATGTGTGTGTGTGTCTGTGTGTCTCTGTGTGTGTGTGAATGTGTGTGTCTGTGTGTATGAGTGTGTGTTTGAGTGTGTGAGTGTGTGTGAATGTCTGTGTGTGTGTCTCTGTGTGTGTGTGAGTGTGTGTGAATGTGTATCTGTGTTAGTGTGTTTGTATGAGTGTGTGTGAGTGTGTGTAAATGTGTATGTGTGAATGTGTGTGTAAATGTGTGTGAGTGTGTGTGAATGTGTGTGAGTATGTGTGAGAGAGTGTGTGTAAATGTGTATGTGTGAATGTGTGTGTAAATGTGTGTGAGTGTGTGTGAATGTGTGTGAGTATGTGTGAGAGAGTGTGTGTAAATGTGTGTGTGTGTGAATGTGTGTGTGTGTGTGTGTGTGTGAGAGAGAGAGAGAGAGAGAGAGAGAGAGAGAGAGAGAGACATAACATGTACTGCCTCTTTCCCTTTCAACCTACCTCAGTTTGGAGGTAGCTCCAAGCCAAGCTCTGCCTGGTACCGGAGCTGTGGCTGTTACTAAATTAGATGCAAATCTTCTGGAGCCCTCGGTGTCCTGCTGGAGACCAGCAGGTTCCTTGACATCTGCTAGCTTGGCCTTTCCGTGTTTGCGTTGCTTTTCCTGCAGATGGGAACAGTGTTGGTTGCCACTGAACCATTGGTGGTGGAGGAGGTGGCAGAAGAGACTGTGGTGATAAGGACGATGGTGTCAGTTGTGATGGCATTGGTGTTGGTGACAATGGTGATAGGGATAATGTTGGTGAGAGACGTCTAGTGTTCACTGCTTGCTGGTCCCTGAGAAAACATATCCTGTATGAGAGAGACTATGAAATCAGTCTTCATGGTGATTGAACAGTAGGAATCACTTCGATTATGTGTGAGGAGATTAAGTCCTGGGGGACCTGGTGACATGTCACACAGTGCAAGAGTAGGCTGGAGGTCTCGAATCTTCCTGCTGTGCATTGCCACTGCCTTTGTCCCTAGCTCAAGCATGCTTTCATTTGCGTGCAGCATAAGACTTTCCAGCTGGGACCCAGAGTGGTGATCTCAGGCCACAATCCCTGTGTGCAGAAGCCACTCTGTTGAGTGCCTGATGAGTGGGGAGACTGGATGGAGGAGGAGGGGGAACCTGGATCAAGTGTGCAGAGGGGCTGTTGGGCAAGGGGAGAAAGTGATATTTTCACGTATCCTGCTTCATCCTGAAGTCCATCGTTGGGTGTTGGACTGGTCAGGTTTATGTCAACTTGACAAAAGCTAGAGTCATTGGACAGAAGGGAACCTCAACTGAGAAAATTACTCTCTAAGATTGGGCCGTAACAAGGCTATTGGTTGCTTCCCTCAAACTGATGGCGAGGCCCAGTTGCTGAAGACAACGCCTACATAACTCACTGGGAGTGGAGAAATGGAACTGGTGCCTCCCCAGAATCTTCACAGACTCTACTGGTTACTGAGCAGTGTTTGTGGTACTGGAAGGGAAGAAAGGCAAACATCAACGCAGTCAACGAATCCTTTCATCTACCATGGTTATCTGCCTAAAAGATACTCGGTCGGGCGCAGTAGCGGCACAAAAGTCGTGGGTGTAACCAACCAACATCTGACTGGATTTAAATTCACTTCCTGGGATGGAACCCATGCCTGATAACTGTTTGGGTGGCTAAGAACCTGAGGTTAGATAGACCACAGACCTCGGGTAAAACAAAACGCTACTGTTCTGCTAAAGGAATGGAGCACAAAATGACCACCCGCTTTTTTTTTTTTTTTTTTTTTACAAGTCTGTTTGTTTTGTCTTCTTCTGTTTTGTTTGTTTGTTTGTTTTTTGAGAACGGGTTTCTCTGTGTCGTTCTGACTGTCCTGAAACTCACTCTGTAGACCAGGCTGGCATTAAACTCAGGAGCGATTCACCTGCCTCCCCCCTCCCCCTGCCCCCCACCCAGTGCTGGGATTAAAGGCATGTGCTTTTTATGTTAGTTAATTATTATTGCTTGTTTGTTTTCTAATAAAAGAGAAAGAAAAAAATGTGGATTTGGGTGGGTGGGTGGATAGGATCTGGGAGTAGTTGCTGGAGGGGAAAGAAACTGTTATCAGAATATGATGTAACGAATGAAATTGAAAACAATAAAAGATCAGGCTGTAAGCAAGCATTTTCTTTTTTCTTTTTTCTTTTTTTTTTCTTTTTCTTTTTTCAGGGCTGGGGAATCGAACCCAGGACCTTGCGCTTCCTAGGCAAGCGCTCTACCACTAAGCCAAATCCCCAACCCCAGCAAACATTTTTTTTTTTTTTTTTTTGGTTCTTTTTTCGGAGCTGTTGGGACGAAAGCATTTTCTTAATTAGTGATTGATGTGGGAAGGCCCAGCCCATTATAGGCGGTGTCACCACCTGGGATCCAGGCGCTGTGAGAAGAGAGAGTGAGAACGGAGTTGGGATTTAGCTCAGTGGTAGGCGCTTGCCCTATGCAAGCGCAAGGCCTGGGTTTGGTCCCCAACTCGAGGGAAGAAAAAGAAAAGAAGAAGAGAATGAACAAGCCATGGGGAGCAAGCCAGTAAGCAGCGTCCCTCCACGGCCTCTGTGTCAGTTTCTGTCCCCACGCTCCTGCACTGCTTGAGTTCCTCCCTTGGCTTTCCCTAACAGACTGTGATTCAGGATACCCAGAACACCCCTTTCCTACCTAAGCTGCTTTCCTCTTGTTACTCTTTCAGACCCAGAAGAAACTGCAGAGCACCTGGGAGGTAGAATCTGGAAGCTTCCTTTCTAGAATAACCTCCCTTTTTGTGCCTGCTGGGCCTCTCTGGGGTGCCCTTCTGCAGTTGGTGTTTTGGTTTTGGTGGTGCCCTGGGTTATGCTGACGATGGGAACTTGTTTGGCCTTGAGTCCTGGGGACTTTCTTCTATCCTAAGTAACAATCACCGTTTGCCATTGAGCAAATACTCAAAGAGGACCTGGGCTTCGACACGATGCCTGGTACTTGTCCTAGGGGTTCAAACCAGACAGGACAGTGATGATCCCTAAAGATCCAAGAAACTCTCATCAGGGCTTGGAGCTTGCCACGCAGGCAGGCTGGCTGGTCCATGAGGTCTGGGGCTCTTCCCTCCCTTTGCCTCCTATTGCTGGGATTGCAAATGCATGCCGGGACACAGACATTTGTATGCAGGTACCAGGGATTGGGCTTGGGTCCTCACGCTCCAAATGGTAGCCTTTGGTGAATCCTTTTGGGGACCACTTGTCCCCACCACCTGTCTACACTGAGTGTGAACAGGGGTTGCAGCCCAGAGACAACAGAGCCCTGTGCCTCTGCGAATGAAACTAGATGGCCTGGTGCCAACTGCCCTGCTTGTGGGCCGTGCTGGGGCTCAGGGCCATGCCTTACTCTGCAGTGTGGGCTTGGAGGGGGGAGTTCAACCCCCACCAGTTTATCTACACAATAAACCAACCAGGAAAAGGACCTGCATGTATCCTTGATTCCCTGAATATATCAGTATCTGGGTTTCAGAGACAGACAGTGACTCTTGAGCTGTGGCTCTTCTCCCACGCAATGTGATTCTGTTTCGGCTTCCCCTCCCCCTTCTTCTCTCCCTCCTCTTCTCTCCCCTCCCCCTCCCGAGTCTTTCTCGATAGTTAGTTCATGGTGCTGCTAAACCTGTAGAGCTTATCCTGCTTCTACTCCCCGGATGCTGGGATTACAGGCTTGTGCCACCATGCACAGCTTCTGGGACTTCAGTTTCTTATTGGTATTGCCAGGAGAGCATGTTTGTCCCCCAGGTGTCATGGGAATGATTTTGCGAATGTTTGTAACAGAGCAGATGGAGGGTTCTCCCAGGTGGGTGGCTAAAACACCGGGTCACTAGCAGGTGCCGGTGCGTGAGATGTGGAGCCGGCCCCGGGTGTAGCTTGCACGTGTTGGGAGGGTCTGCCTCCTGCTGTTCTGTGATCAAAGTTGAGGGTCCTACCAGAGCCTAGGACATGGGGCTGTGTGCTGATGGGCAGCCTGGCTCCTTGCCTCCTTCGTTCCATAGGCCAGGGAGGCCTGGGCTGTTCTGAGATTGCAGCAGTGGTGTGCACAGGTTGTGGCTGGTTCAGCCCAACTCCAGGTGGGGTCCATTCATCTCTGCACCAGCAAGAGGGGTTGGGGAGCTGCAGCTTGCCCTTCAAAGTTGAGTTGGTGGTCATGGGTGGGCGGGCATTTTGGGGGGGTGGTGGTGGTGAAGTGCTGGTGTGAAGGAATCTGTCCTGAGAAAGAAGAAAATGGAAACTTAGTAATCTGTAGAAAAGAAAGTAGCAACATTGCCTTAACAGGAGGAGGGGCTAGCCAGCACTCCACCTCCGGAAGAGGAGGAGGAAGAGGAGTAGGAAGAGGAGGGGAGGAGAAAGAAGAGGAGGAAGAAGATGAAGAGGAGGAGGGAGAAGAGGAGGAGGAGGAAGAGGAGCAGGAGGAAAAGGAGGGGAAGAGAAAGAAGAAGAGGAAGGAAAAGAGGAGGAGGAAGAGGAGGGGAGGAGGGAGAAGAGGAGGAGGAAGAGGAAGAAGGGGGGACAAGGAGAAGGTGGGGAGGTTGGGTCAGGAGCTGAGGCCTCTCTTGTTTCTGCAGCATCTGCAGACTGCTGCAAGCCTCACCCTTGGAGAGCCATCCAGACTGTGTGGAGAAGGCAAATGTCCCTCAGGTACAAGAAGCACCAGGCCTGGTGTCCTGAGGGTTTACTGTGGTTGTAGACCTCAGAGCGACCCCTTTACTTGGCTTTATCATCCCTAAGTGAAACAAACCAAACCCACCCGGACCCAAAGGGGGGTCTGCTGCAGAGACATTTCAAGTCATCCGTAGGTGCATTTAAAACTAGAACTGGGCGAGAACATCCATTTACTACGCCACCCAGGAGAAGGTATGGAGATGCCCAAACCAGACCTCCCCTGTTTGTTTCCTTTCAAAATGTAAAATCTCTATATGCTTTTTTTTTTTTTACAAGATGCTATCTTTTATGATATACTCCAGATATGTCCTCTCCCGTTTCGTGGCTCTTTGGTTGCATAATTATGAATTAGTTTACATATTAAGTATGATATGGAAGGTGGTGGGGCAGATACTCCATTCTGTAGAGCAGGGCTTAGGCAGGCCTGAGGGCACTGGGCTCTCTCCCCCTGGCCTGTTGTCCCAGCTGTTCAGGAGGATCACGGGTTCAAGGCCTGCCTGGGCTACAGTGAGTTCAAAGCTGGGTGTGGTAGCTCACACCACATCTTTAACCTAGCACTTGGTAAATGGAGGCAGGAGCATCTGACCAGCTCCATTCTTGAGGCAGCCTGGGCTACATAAGACCCTTCTTCCCCTCCCCTCAAAAACGAAGACAAACAAAAGACATGGTAAATGCAAGGCCAGTCTGGGCAGCCATATCAAGGTTGTCGCAAAATAGAAATTTTTAAAAAGTGTGTGTTGGGGCAGAGTCACAGCTTGTGCTGGTGAGATGGCTCAGTGGATAAAGGGACTGTTGTCAAATGTGACAATGTGGGTTGTCTGGTACCCACGTGGTGGGACAAGAGAACTAGTTTCCTCAGGGTGCCCTCTGACCTCTACTGGTATACCATGGCATGCCTGGGTGCCACAGGCATGCACACAAAATAAATACTACAAAAGGGAGGAATGGCTGGGTTATGGGTCAGTGTTTGAGCACTTGCCTAGCATCCTTGTGATCCTAGAGCTAATCAGTGTGTAGGAAGAAAAGGAAAGTGAGTCAGGACCTGATTGGCTGCCTTAAACTCTTGGCTCTTCGGTTTAAGAGATTCTGTCCATGGGCTTGTTGTTCCCACCTGTAAAATGGGATGTTTTGATGCCCACCTGTGTGATGTCAGGAGGATTAGGGGAGTTTGATTGTCCCACCCACATCATGAGCTAGTGCTTGATATGTGACCCAAGGTGAGTACGATGCTATTGAGTTCACAGCAGTAACTCTCTAAAGCCCTCTCCCAGGAGAAGCCCATGCTTTAAGCCCTGGAACCTTTGACTGTCTTGCCCTACCTGGCTCTTTGCAGAGGGGATTATGCGACTGATCTTGGATGCCACAGTGATCCTGGGTGATGGAGCTAGGATGATGTAATCCCAAGGGTTCTTAGAAGTGGGAAGGTCAATGTCTGAGAGGGAGAAGCAGATGGTATTTTGTTGGCTTTGAAGAAAGGGGCCAGGAGCCAAGGAATGCAGGTGGTTTCTAAACACTGGAGGCATCACGGGAACTAATTTCTGAGCCTTCACGGAGAACCGGTCATGCTCAGAGCTGTGAGATGAAAAATTTGAGTTGTTTTCACCCACTTGTTAGACCAGAACGGAAACTACTGTGTTCTCTTGACCAGTGCGGATAAGTTGAACTGCTGGCTTTGAGCCTTTCTCATTCTTATGAAGTCAAATAAAAATACAGCTAGGTCTTGCATATACCTCTCCCTCCCTACAAAACAGCATGGCGATTCAGTAGTGACCATTCGTGTACCTGTAATCCTAGCACTTGGGAAGCAGAGGCCGGAAGATCACTGAAAGTCTACATAGTATCAGACCAGCTGAGTCTAGATAGTACCAGGTCAGCCAGTGTTACATGATAACATTCTGACTCCTCAAAATGAAAGTTTAATCGACAACATGTTTTGTCTTTCAATTTAAAAACAACAACAACAACAACAACAACAAAACTCTGGCTAATATGTAGCCCTCAAACATTGTTTATGTACACATCAGAAGCTTTAGTATTAAACCTTTTTAAAAAAGATTGATTTATTTATTATATAAGTACACTGTAGCGGTCTTCAGACGCACCAGAAGAGGGCATCAGATCCCATTACAGATGGTTGTGAGCCACCATGTGGTTGCTGGGATTTGAACTCAGGGCATCTGAAAGAACAGTCAGTGCTCTTAACCACTGAGCCATCTTTCCAGCCTGTACTAAGTCTTTTTATGTTCGTGTGCGTACGTGTGTGTGTGTGTGTGTGTGTGTGTGTGTGTGTGTGTGTGTGTGTGTGCGCGCGCGCCTGAGTGCATACGCATGCGTAGAGGACTTTGTGGGGGTTTTCCTTAATTACTTTCTACTGTGTTTTCTTGAGGCAGAGTCTCTCACTGAACCTGACTGATTCAGTTAGGCTGGTTGCCTGTGAGCTTCAGGGATTCTCCCTCTCCCTGGCAGAGGCAATCCAACCGCTCCCCACCCCCCATGTGATGGTTATCTGAACTCGGGTCCTTCATGATTTCGTGGCAAGCGCTCTACTCAGTTGAGGCCTCTCCTGGCTCCTTAATACTTTAAGCATATTTCCTTCAACAAAGTCGTGTGCTAGACCTGGCCTGTCAATTTTTGGTAGCGAAAAATTTGCCTCGCTTCCGTCTTCCTCCCATGTTGATTTAAATAAATCTAGCTTTTAAAGTTTGTTTCTTAAACCAGTGTCTACTTTTTGGCTCATTATGTGATCCCATGTTTTCCTACATCAAATATTGTTTCTGGAAACTTTTTTTTTGATAGCTAAAACTTAGGCAAATTCTCTGTGGTTTTCATTGGATAGGTTTCTAAACACAGCTGTGTGGTGGGCTTGGGCAATGTGGTCAGTTTTCCTAAGGAGACTTGTACCTTCTGCCCCCCTCCCGCCTCATCACCCACCCTTGCCAGGGCGCAGGTTTCGGCTTCTAGAGGCCTGCAGTGGAGCAAACCATGCTTGCTGCAGTCAGGTGTTTGTTCTGGCCCAGGCCGCCAAACCTCAGGACTGAGCAGGCTCCTTTTGACTAGAGGGTTTCAGAGCCTACCTTAGCACCAGCTAGACAGTATGGAGGATGGGAAACTTTTGAAACTTTCCCGTAGCTGAGGTGGCTGGCTCAGCCTTTCTTTCAATCCACATGTCAGGTCTGGGAAGCAGATGCCTTTCCAGTCTCCTCAGGGTTAGAGATGTGGTTTGAGGGAACTCAGGACAGTCCTGAATGTGTGTGTGTGAGTGTGTGTGTGTGAATGTGTGTATGTTTGTGTGAGTGTGTGTGTGAATGTGTGTATGTTTGTGTGAGTGTGTGTGAGTATATGAGTGTGTGAGTGTGTATGTATGTATGTGTATGTGTGTGTGAGTATGTGTGTGTGTGAGTTTGTGTGTATGTGTGTGTGAGTGTGTGTGTATGTGTGTGTGAATGTGTGTATGAGTGTGTGTGAATGTGTATGTATGTGTATGTGTGTGAGTATGTGTGTGTGAGTGTGTGTGTGTGTGAGTGTGTGTGTATGTGTGTGTGAATGTGTGTGTGTGTATAAGTGTGTGTGTGTGAGTGTGTATGTGTGTGTATGTGTGTGTGAGTATGTGTGTGTGAGTGTGTGTGTATGTGTGTGTGAATGTGTGTATGTTTGTGTGAGTGTGTGTGAGTATATGAGTGTGTGTGAGTGTGCATGTATATGTGTGTGTGAGAGAGAGTTTGTGTGTATGTGTGTGTGAGTATGTGTGTGTGTGTGTGTGTGTGTGTGTGTATACATGTCAACCTGCCATGGCACGTGGGAAGGGATCAGAGGGTGACTTGGGTAATTTTTTCTCCCCCCCCTCTGGGATCAAACTCAGGTCCTCAGGCTTAGTGGCAGACACCTTTACCTGCTGAGCCACAGCACTGGCCCCTGGGGGTGAGTTTTAGTTGTTAAGTTGACCTAACCTGGGAAGGGCATCTATCTCAGTGAGGGTTGGTCTGGGAAGGAAAGGGCTTCTCTGAAGGTGGGCCACACACACAGTGGAGCGGGTGTAGCTTTGGCCTCGCTGGCTCACAGGAGAAGCTTGATGAATGTATATTGTTAGATCACAGTCCCCCCAGCTCAGACTAGAACATCTTCTCAAATTATCCTCCAACTACCACTGAATCTTTTTTTACATTTATTTAGCTTGTGCATTTGTAGGGGTGTGTGTATATGTATGTGTGTGTATGTGAGTATGTGTATATATGTATGTATGTATGTGTGTATGTGTATATAGAAGTGTGTGTGATATGTAGGAGTGTAGTGTGTAGGTGTGTGTATGTAGGGGTATGTGTATATTTAAGGATGTGTGTGTATATGTAGGTATGTGTGTATGTAAGTGTATGTAGGTGTATGTGTGTGTAGGCATGTCTGTAGGTATATGTGTGTGCATGTATATATATGTTTGTGTATATGTAGGTGTGTGTGTATGTAGGTATGTCTGTAGGTATATGTGTGTGCATGTATATATATGTTTGTGTGTGTATATGTAGGTGTGTGTGTATGTGTATGTAGGTATGTCTGTAAGTGTATGTGTGTGTGTATATATGTGTATAGGTATGTCTGTGTGAGTAGGTGTCTATGTGTGTGTATGTGTGTGTGCATATATATATAGGTGCAGAGGTGCAGGTGTGTAGGTGCACGTATGTTTATGTGTGTATCTGTATATATATGTGTGTGTGTGTGTGTGTGTGTGTGTGTGTGTGTGTGTGTGTTTGAGGCACAGTCTCTCTGTATAGCCCTGGCTGTCTGGAACTCATTCTATAGACCAGGCTGGCCTCAAACTTGGGGATCCACCTGCCTCTGCCTCCTGAGGGATGGGATCAAAGGCGTGTGCCACCACTGCCTGAAGCATGTTGTGGTGAGTCCAGAGGTCTGCAAACACGATCACAGTTCATTTTAGGACATTTTGAATCCTTTCCCCTTGGAATCCCTTAGCTCTGGTGTCACTTCTACCCAGTGTTGGTGACAAGGGTCTCTAACGTGTTGTGACCACCATGGACATTTCGCATAAGGAAATCCTCCTTCGTGTGATCTTTTGCCCCCGGCCGTTTTGCTTTAGCACTGTGGTTCTGAAGCTCAACCCCGTCATTGCATGCAGAAGCCCGAGGCAGGAGGCTCACAAGGGTCAGGCTTGTCTGGGCTTCAGAGTGAGTTCAAGGCCAGCCTGGACAACTTAGTAACATCCTATGTCAATAGTTATAAGGAGTGGGCAGGTTCAGTGAAAGACCTTGACTCCAAAGTAAAATACATACATACATACATACGTACATACATACATACATACATACATACATACATAATAAATAAGTGGGTAGGAGCTACTGAGGAACACATCCTAGGGTCAGTGTCTGGGTATCTGGTCTCCACACACATCTGAATGGGCAAGCACCTCCTACCTCCCAGCCCCACCCCCACTACACAGATACATTTAAAATGGGCGGGGATATAGCTCAGTGGTAGAGTGCTTTCTTTCCTAGCATGTACTAAGCCATGGGTTCAGGCCTCAGTCCCTGCCACCCCAGATAATTTATTATACTAATTTTTTTGTTTTGTTTTGTTTTGAGACAGGGTTTCTGTGGGTAACAGAGCCCTGGTTGTCCTGGACTCACTCTGTAGACCAGGCTGGCCTCAAACTCACAGAGATCCACCTGATTCTGCCTCTGCCTCCTGAGTGCTGGGATTAAAGGCCTGTGCTACCACTGTTGTGTGGATAAAAGGGTAAGGAGAGGGGCTAACAACCAGGCCCAGCTATTGTACAGTTTTTAAAACCAACCGTCTTTACAGCTAAACCACTGCTTACAGCAGGGGGATTCTGTTTTTATTTTAACCTTCTTGGGCCCCAGGGCAGCCATTTTTCACAGATGAGGTGCTCACAATGGAGTTGATGAGAATATTCTAGAAGTGTGAGCACAGAGCACATGGACATGAGCATGGCATAGTGGAGCATGAGTTCTGGGCTGGGGAGATGACTCCATGGGTAAAGTGCTTGCTGCACAAGTGTGAGGACCTGAGTTCAAGTCCCCAGAACCCACTGGGCACCATAACCTGTAATCCCAGTATTTTGGGGGTGAGAAGGGAAGTGACAAACCACAGGCATGCTAGCTTTTTTTTTTTTTTTTTTTTTTCTTCTTCTCAGTATAGCTGAGAACAAGAGACTCTCAAAGATGGAAGGCCAGGACCGATGCCTGAGGTTGCCCTCTGACCTCTATACATGGTAGGTGGGGCAGATAGAGCAAGGGAGAGGATGTGAATTGAGAGTAACTCCATCCCTCTCTGGTTTCTTTTGTTTGATGCTGGGAATTAAGCTCAGAACCTTATATATGCTAGGCAGGGGCTTGGCTTCTAAGTTATAAGACACTCTTGCCCTACATCTGATCTTTTAGGTGACAATACCTCCCCCCCAACAGACACAGATACACACAGACACACACAGACACACAGACACACAGACACACACACACACAGACACACACACACACACACCCACACACACACACACACAGAGCTCTCCCACTGAACTACACCCTCAGCCCCAACAGTGGTGCAATGTTTGCAGATGCCAGCCTGCCTTTGTTTGCTCAACGAATGTTCAACTTCGGATATCACGGGGGAGGTGTGGCATAGAGTTCCCTCATTGCCAGGTCTGGTGTTTCAGCTTGGTGACCAATACAGACCTCATACCTATATGACCAAAGATGTCTACTTATTTCTTAAATGCCCCCACCCCCACCCCAAGTTCCTTTGCCTGCTATTTGATCAGCGTCCCTGAGAAGAGGGAGGAAAATGTCTTACAAGGACTGGGACATGAGTGTGCTTGAAGGTAGGGAAGTACTTTGGAGGAGTTGATGGAGCAGCTGCCATGAGTTGACAGGCTTACCCCCACACCGCACCTGTGACCTGGGCACCTGTAACCTGGGCACCTGTAACCTGGGCCCCTGTCACCTGGGCCCCTGTCACCTGGGCACCTGTCACCTGGGCACCTGTAACCTGGGCACCTGTAACCTGGGCCCCTGTCACCTGGGCACCTGTAACCCTGGCACCTGTAACCTGGGCACCTGTAACCTAGATCCCTGTAACCTGGGCCCCTGTAACC